>NC_143157.1:5052457-5202803 GCF_041381405.1 Jatropha curcas | reverse complement strand
GGAAACAAACTTTTAAAAAGATCCAAGATCTTGGTTTTATTTTCTTACCAAAACGAAGGAAGGTTCTACCTTAAATCGTTTTTGGTAAATAAATCTTTTGAAAAAGATTTTCAAATATTTATTTTCAAAAATCTTTGTTTTTAAAGGAAAGTTAGATTTTCTCTTATTTGCTTACCAAAAAGATAGAATGTTGACTCAAAAGATTTGCTAACAAAGATTTCCATATCTTCTAAATATGGAAAGTCAATATTCTAATTTGAAAAGGGGATTTCACTTTCTAAAAACGGGATTCTCATCCCTCTCTATAAAAAGGTTTTTCGTCCCTAAAAGACGTGGAGAAAAGAGTTTTTGTTTTAAGAGTATTCATCTATTGATCATATCTTTTATCTCTTAAAACTTACTCTCTACCCCCTTATTTCTCTTCATCTTAATACTTTACGTTTTTATCTTCAAAAGAGAAAAGAAATTTTATAACAACTTCTTTTGAAAAACAGTTTTGATTTCTAAAACGATTTTCTAATTTTAAAAATTATTTTTCCTGTGCTTATATTTGCATTTCTGTATGTCTATTTAGATTTTGTAATTGTTAGTAGACAGGTTTTATTTGACAAACTTTTGTGTAATAGCTTAGATGAGAAGCTATTGTGAAATAAGTTATCAAGCGACCTTCTCCGTGAGAGAGATTCTAATGTCTTGAACTGAGTTTCTGTATTTTGCCAAAAACAGAAAGGGTTGAGGTTAACTAGAACCTTTGGAAATCTAGTGGGACAAAGGGTAGATCCAAGAGTTGATCTATTGCCTTATACTGTTGGTTTGTCTCTTACCCTTGAAAAGAGATAACATAGTTGAGGATCTCAAGATGAGTCTTGGGGAGTGGATGTAGGCGAGTTAGTGCCGAACCACTATAAATCACTGTGTTGATCTTTTTTATTTTCTAAAGTTCTGCTTGATACTATTTTACTCACACTTCGTTTGTATCTTAGAAATGCTCAAGTTGTTAATGGTTTTGATGTTCTAAAACTGAAATAAGCTTTATCTTTTCTGAACATTAGAACTCTGAAATTCTGCTAAGTGAATGTACCAAATTCTAAATTGTTCTTCTATTTTTAGTATGTTTCACTATTTGGGTTTCTAATCAATTTTCTAATCTTGATTGAAGCTTTGCGAAGTAGTTCAGATTTCAATAACTGTCTCTCACATAGTCTTTTATATTTATTTAAACTTTTTGAGGAAGTTCTAAACATAATAGTGTGAACCCCTCCCCCGAACATCATAGGCATATGAATGCATGTGACTAAAGGCAGAAATGCACGTGAATGTATGAGTCGCCACCTTGTTTAATTATTTTAGGGTAAACTAGGAAAAACCCTAAGTGACTCCGATTTTAATTAACCTAATTACTAGATTAATTAACCCAATGTTTAAAGCATGGTCTACGAACCCGAGGTGGATCCCGAGACTATGTCATGCTGATAAACTAACCTATGGATGAATGCTTTGTAGGGTAAAATGAGATAATTGGACCAAATAAAATGTTTATGTGATTTCGACTTGCCGCTCGGGGTTAAATCCCTAACGTGCCTATGTACTTTCGTTTGAATGGAAGATCAAAGTCAACGTAGTTCGATAGGCCTTCTTTGACGGGCTTTGCAGGTGTATGCTTAATGCATGAGTGTGTGTATGCTTTGTGCATGTTTGTTTAAGCATTTTGCCAAAGGATCGATTGATTCGATTAGGCGTTCGTCGCCAAAAATGTTGGTTTTAAGGCATTTGTGCCAAAAAATGGTTGTCGGGCGATTTGTCGCCAAAGTTGATATTTGGGCTTATTATTGCCAAAATTGATGTTCGGGCTTATTATTGCCGAAATTGATTTTGTCGGGCGATTTGTCGCCAAAATGATTGATTTTAAGGCTTTTAGCCAAAAATGGTTCATTTTAAGGCTTTTAGCCAAAAATGGTTCATTTTAAGGCATTTTGCCAAAAATGGTCGATTTTAAGACTTTGAGCCGAAAATGGTTGATTTTAAGGCATTTTGCCGAAATTGATAGATTTTAAGGCCTTTGGCCAAAACGGGTTGGTTTAGGCAATTTGTTTGCCAAAAGTGTTGATTGAGCGATTGTCGCCGAAATTGATTGATTTTAAGGCCTTTGGCCAAAATGTATTGATTTAGGCAATTTGTTTGCCAAAATGATGTGATTGGGCGATTGTCGCCGAAACGGTTGATTTTAAGGCTTTTAGCCAAAATGAGTTGATTTAGGCAATTCGTTTGCCAAAAGCGTTGATTGGGCGATTGTCGCCAAAATTGATTGATTTAAGGCCTTTGGCCAAAATGAGTTGATTTAGGCAATTTGTTTGCCAAAAGTGTTGATTGGGCGATTGTCGCCGAAATTGATTGATTTTAAGGCTTTTAGCAAAAATGTGTTGATTTAGGCAATCTGTTTGCCAAAAGTGTTGATTAGGCGATTGTCGCCAAAATGATTGATTTAAAGCCTTTGGCCAAAATGTGTTGATTTAGGCAATTTGTTTGCCAAAATGATGTGATTTAGGCGATTGTCGCCAAAATTGATTTATTCGAAAGCTTTAATAGCTAAAATGTTGATTTAGGCAATTTGTTAGCCAAAATGATGTGATTGATTTAATTGTAGGCAATTTGTTGCCAAAACGTGATTGATTAAGGCTTTTTAGCCACAATTATTGATTAATTGGACTTAAGCCGGATTTGTTCGAAATAAGGCAATTGAACCGTAGCTGTTAATTAACTAGGCTCTTTAGCCAAAATTGTCGGATTTAAGCTTTAATACCACGATTATTAATTAATCGGTCATTTAAGCTTAATCACATTTAAGCAATTTGTTGTTAAAACGTGATTGATTAAGGCTTTTAGTCACAATTATTGATTAATTGGACTTAAGCCGGATTTATTTGAAATAAGGCAGTAGAACCATAGTTATTAATTAACTAGGCTCTTTAGCCAAAATTGTTTTTTAATTGAGACAATTTATTTGTCTAAATATGATATGAATGCATTTATGCAGTTGTAGAATTATTAGGAGTAGAAGAGAAGCATGCATGAGGTGCTAAAATTAAATAGGCAGAGTATCGTTTAAGTACCTGATTTAATCGACGACCGCTTCTTAATTCCAGATTAAGCTCCTCGTTTGGGAAAATATTAATTAATTTTAATTTGTTCAATTTTAGTGACCAAGTATCACAACAAAATACAATTAAAATTGAATTAAAATGTAAAAAGCGGTAAAAGAAATCGCAAAGAGCGTGGGGGGAGAAGGAGCATCCGTCAACACGGGCCGAGCAAGCCAAAAATGAAGAGGTAAGTGGCTATTTATAGGCCAAAAACAGGACTAGGGCGGCAGCTGCCGCCCAGGAGGTGGGGCGGCAGCTGCTGCCGCGGCGGGGCGGCTGCCCAGGGCGGCCGCTGCCGCCGTGTCCGGCGGCCGGAACCGCCGTGTGCGGTGGTGTCTCTCGTACCTCGCTCCAAGAGCTTTTCCGGGAGTTCCGGACCTCCAAAAATTGTTCCGGGACCAGTTCTGCGATCCTCGTAATTTTCCGGACGTTTCAAGTACCATATTGACATACTTTCGGCGAGTTTCCAAAATGGGCTTCAGCCCGGCCGGACTGTTTGCAGTCCGGAAAAAAAAGGCATTGTAGCACAGTCAAATTTACTGTAGCAAAGTCAAATTTACTGTAGTAAAGTTAAATTTACTGTAGCAAATTTTTATTATTCGCAGTCCGGGGAAACTGGCTTTTTGAGCCTCAAAATTTGAGTATTCACAAATAGCTTTCCGTCATAAAATAGTTTTGATATTGCATAAGAAATTGTGAAGCAGTTCTAATCAATAACTGTACTTTGCAAAGTCTTTCTATTCTCTGTATAATGGCATTGTGAAGAAGTTCTAATCAATAGCTTATTCTCACAAGTGCATTACTTTTCCGCTGCTATAGAATTCTGAGTTTGTTTTTAAAAGCTAAATTTTTATTTTTAAAAAACCCAATTCACCGCCCCTCTTGGGTTGTGCCATACATATTCGGGACCCACAGGAACAAGATTCATTTGTGTCACATACTTCTTCTAGGAGGTCAATGTTATATGGATGAAAGATGGTTGATGTAGGAAGGTTTACCTTTTTGCTTTGCCAAAAGCATGGAAATGAAGAACATGTAAGATTTTTTTGACACAATAGTTGGTTACTTCTCTTTGGAAGAAGTTATGAACATAAAAATAATGAATGAAGTGAGAAAGAAGATGAATTTCTTGCATTCTTGGAATAAAGGTTTTTCTAGGGAATCATCATTTAAAACAATTTGAGTTTGCTCCAGAGGAGTTAGAGGATGTTTTGACCATTCAGTTAAGGACTGGAGTATCCATCCTTCATTTGGAATTTCAAGAATTTGATACAGAAGATTTTCATTTACCTTGATAACTTGACCCTTGATATTGGATACCAAGGTATTAGTACTGGAATCATATTGGAGATTGGCATAAAACAATCTCACCAGGCGAGGATATACATAGACATTTTTTTTAGCAAAAGACCACACTAGTTTTGAAAATCAAAAACATCAAAGATTCCACTCTTTTAACTGAAACCCAGGAATGAGGATAGACTACTACGATATTAATTCATATTTTCCTTTTGGTTGCTCACTTATGAAATAGAAATCAGGAACATAAGAATGAACTCCTCTTAAAGAAGTGCAGGATTTGAGATGAGGGAAGATAGAATCCATTTAATAAACAAAGAGATTTTTGAACTCAAAGGAGGAATAAAGCTTAAACAATAAGAAGGTGATGTACCAAAAGCCACCGTGGAGTAAGGTATTTAAGTAGTTAAGAGCGTGCTACATGACAACCAAAATAATAGCAAACATTATATGTTGGCATGTGAGGTTGGAGGCTTTTGAGGTAAAATTTGATAAAATATCATTATAGCCAACAATGTTGGAAAACAAAAGTTGTATTGATAATTATGCACTTCTTTCATTATCATTATTGTATCTCTTTTCTCTTTTCTACATTGCACCACTTTTGCATATAATCCTAGCATAGTAGAAGAATATTGGTTGATCAGGCCAAAATTCATCCATATATACCTCGGGTTCTTAGCAATTATGAGCCAAATTTTTTTTAAAAGTTTTCAAGCACTTATTCTTTCCTTTTCATCTAAGGAAACCTTACAAATCTATATATTTTCGAAATGCTTTCACAATGATTATATAAAGGAAGTAATCATACTCTTACATCTGGCCAGAACATAAAAGAAGACCATTTTTCCTCTATGCATATCAAAGTCCCAACTAATTATCTCAATCATTACAGAGTTTATTTCACAGGTTTGCACATAATGCAACTCGGCATTTCTTCTAAGAAATATAATCCAACAATATTCATATCAGAAACCATTTGCTTCTAAAGCCATTGACATACATCAAGCACATTTATAAGCTTATACAAATTCATATTGTGTTTCACTAGTCCAATACATAGACAAAGCATAAGACCAATTAATTTAACAAAAATATTCAAGGCAAGTCAAATATCTTATACATAATCATGATCACTCATTCCAAAGCAACATTATGCACAATTTAGTTCAGTCACAGAATAAGAATTTATCTAAAAACACATATTTAGCAGTAACATCAGGAGGAACATAACCATTCACCTATGCAATTCTAAAGACATTATAAATCATATACATCACTAGATCCGCATCAGAGGGAGGTTTCAGTTCAAACTTAAATGGCATGTAACAGTACCAAAGACAAATCTCACTCTTATACCAAATTCCAATTATTAATTCGAGAACCGCCTAAACTAGCTCTCATACCACTAAATGTAACACCCACTATCCGGTCCTGTGGGACTAGATAGTAAATATCACATCTTGTGCCAGAGGCATGTACTGACTAATTTCATTATTTCTATAATACATAATTAGAAAGGTATTTAAGTTCAAAAATATATTTATTATATCAACATTAGAAATATGAGCGGAATTTTTTTTTTATAATAGAAAACCCTTAGTAAAAGTTTATCAGTTATAAATTCTATTGATCGTTGAAAACATTCTTTAACAAAAGGAAAACATTTTGCTTACAAATAATGATAAACTTAACCTGCAAAAAATAAAATTCTCAAAATGTCTAAAACTACATATTTGTGTAAAAATATCTGAATTCAAAAGAACATCGGTTCCTCTATGGAACCTCCAATAATAAAAATTAAATATTAGCTTTGAAATTTTAAAATTTTTATACTAATTAAAAAATTAAATTATTAAATGAACAATTACAATCCCAACCCACTATTTACTCTCTCAGAGAAAAATATTATCTTATTACATGCCTAAATTGTAGTAAAGGCATACTCAAGTCAACTGAAGAATTATCCTTCTCTGATGCTGAAACTCTGGATCATCTAAGTCCACACAAATCTTCTAACTGCACGAGAGAAACTCATCGCGCTGAGTCTAAAACTCAATGGTGATTATATATGCATTAATTTATGGTGTTTGGACCATGGCACACATCAAAATATATAATTTTATATAGTTACAAGAAAAGATTCTCAGTGGATATATTTATAACTCACAATCAATTTCATATTCAAGTAACAGAGTTATATATGTATCCATTTCTAGATCCTTAATGAAGAACCAAAACACAATTTAGATACTTATCCAAAATGCTAAAATATTATTCAATACATATACACAGTATCATATAACATAAGATAAATCTTTATCTCACATCAAATATCAACCAAACAAGTATAACTCAATGTTTCTTTTTTTTTTTTTAAATCATTGTCCAAATACTCATTTCGGTTTAGGGCCTTGTTAGCAACTTAGACAACCAGAAGCAAAATAGACATCCGACCAACTATCAGTTAGCAGAGCCCTTAGGGAATACTGACTGTCTTTATCATATTGGCATTATAATCAATCATACAACCACATCACAAGTAAATTCTACATTAATATAATGTTCAGCAGTTAATAGTCCAAGCATTAATTCCAATTCACATATAGGCCTTAATAGAAACTCAGAAGAATAAGAGGTATGTATATCAAATGGGAAACGGAAACAGAAACAGAGGGCATAAATACCAAATTTACAGATTAGGTAAGGCCTACAGAACAGTGGTGCACGTCCGCAACCTTAGTGGGACATCCTGTGTCCAGCAAATGATCATAGCTCAAATCCAATGTCAGTATTTCTAGATTCAGAAATAGATCAATGTCTACACAATTATTCAATTAAGTACTCATAAAGGCCCATATAATTTTCTTAAGTTTTCAAGCATAGATATCATCTTAGACACATCGGCATACATTTCAATCAAGTGGCTATTTAAAATTTTAGGCGTACCTGATTGCGTCTTCCAACTCCTTATTCACTTAGGGACACATAGTCCCCATATGATCCAATCATCATAGTCTAATATTTCATTTATTTCATTCATATTATTCTCTTCATACACCTATAGTACATTAGGTACAGTAAGTGTACTTGTTTGCATTATTTTTTTTTAGATTAAGACTCATAGTCTCAATCTCTATTCTCTCTTAATATATCATGTAACCATACACACATAATGCCTTAATTCCACATTTACATCCAATAAATCACAAAATAAAACATGTATTATCACAGGCATGGTTTAGCCTGTTTAAAATAAATTGGTTAGTCTCATTCATTCCATAATGTAGTTATGCAATTATACACCAATTGTCCTTATTTGGGCATTACGCCATAAATATGACAACTTCTAACCAACAGAAATAAATCTCCACATTAGTTTCTTAATCCATTACTAAACTTTAATTAACCAATTACCACACTAAACTTACAATTAATCATCAGGTCATGTTAACTAGTTTATTAACACGCTAACATTCGCCGAAGACCATTTAAACATATTTCTCTTTTTAATTAGATTAGATTAGACCATACCTAGATAATTAACCTTCATTCCATAAAAATTAAGAGTATACTAAATTATGCATAGTCCACATATATAGTCCACTTTTACTAAATGCTATAAATTATAATTTTAACTGACATATTAGTTAAATCTCATATAAAATCTCATTTATTACATTAGAGTTAAATACGTGCCAAAGAATTTCTTTGATAAGCTCACTTGTTGGTTTTAACAATTAAAAGAAACTCATTAAATCACTTAATTTATTTTTAAGGATATTCTGAATTACTGAATTTTTTTTAAGGACATTCGGTCATTCTTAGAAAGTTCAATTTTTACTTTTCAAATTTAGTTAAACGCTTTATATTCCTTGAATATATATCTATGGTTTATTATTAATATCAAGTGCATATTTATATCTATATGTATATTTATCGAAAATACATATAGTAAAATTTCAGAAATATAAATCCTTTTTTCTTATACCATTTTTTTAAAGTTCACTTAGAAAATTTCATTTCTTACTTGCTTGAGCTTTTAAAACATACAACCAATTGGAAGACATAAATTTGGACCATGTCCTACTCGACTAACTATGGTTTTCCAACTCAATATTTCATCATGACTTAATTCCATGTAAAAGTTTAAAGCTCCATATTCTAATTCTCCACTTATATAAATCAAAAATCAAGTTTTATTCACAATTATATTCACAATCATTACCGAAGAGGGAATTTTATCTCTTAGATCATTGCTGGAGTTCCGCCGGTGCCGCTGTCAGAACCGCCATGCATAGTGATAGCCTCGCAAAGCGGGCAAATTTGTTAAGTTACAATTACATGATTTGCATGATTGCGTGTTTGTTTTTATACATTTTACGTTTTCTTGTGTTGTTTTTGGTTTAAAGTTGTTTTATGAATGAATTTGAACAAAGGATTGGAAAAGTCTTATTTTTAAGAAGAAAAGGATAAAAAATTTGACTAAGTACGGGAAAGGAGTTTTCTGCCAAGGAAATTTGTGACAACGAATGAAGTCGCGCTGCATGGGAACAGAAGGTGATTCGCGAGTGCAACCTATATATGCGCAGGCGCGATCTATATGGCAGAAGGTCCAGAAAGCATAAGGTAGAACTCGCGAGCGCGATATTACATTTTGCGGGCGTGAGAAAAACAACAGAAACGACAGTAGTTACCAAATCAAACTCGCGGTTACACAAGTTAAAGGCGCGAGCGCGAGTCGCTTTTCCAGAAGCCTCCAACTGCCACCTTTTTACTAGAAAGTTGTGTCCTTCTTGTTTTCGTCTCGCCCCTGAGCAACCCGAAAAACATGTTCCAACTTTTTTTGTTTTGGAAACGGAAAATGATTTTTATTTTGAACAATGGTGACAAAACCTTTTGGACTGTGGTGCGATAAATCGGTCTTACAAAACATTTGAGTCGCCACCCATTATTTCGGCAATGGGACTGTTTCCAATTTTATTTTATAAGGATGACTTCATTTAAACCCAATTTAAGGCCAAAGTTATTTAAAAACTGGTCAAACGCACCAAGGCGATTCTAGGTAAGGGAATTGGGTACGCCGGTCCCGTTGGAAACCGCTGCCCGGAAAAACCGGCCTCTTTTAACCTGTGATTTCTAATTTATTTTAGTTAGAAAAGCCAAATTATTTATTTACTTAAACCCAACCCGAATGAATCGAATCGAGTTCTTAGGTGGAAAATGAATTAATCGTCCCATTTAATTTCAATTAGATTCAAACATTGCATCCATAATCATCCAAATCATCCACACAAAAATAATTAAAACAAATAAATGAAAGACCTGCTCTTGCCTTATGGTTAAAGGCGGGCCACAAACCAAACCCTAAAAGTACATTCTACCCGATTAGAAAATTTTAACCCGAAAGCCGAAAACCCAAAATCATGCATAATTACATTGTAAACTTAATTAAATTGCAATCTGCCCACAATTGATTGTCTTTGGATTTAAAAGAATTCAATTTTATCTCTTTTGTACAAATTATTATTATTATTTTTTAAAAGGACAAAAATCGTTTCTGGAACCCTAGAATAGTCGCGCACGCAGCTGTTCTTGGAAGAACAGGTGCGTGACGGATCTAATAGTCGCATGACCTAACTGTTCTTCAAAGTCCAGATCCATCAAACGTATATCTTAATTCCCCAATTAAAATAAAATATTAAAAATAAAAATAAAACTGTGAATATGAACAGTTCCATCATGCAACCTCAAGATCCGTTACGGATCCGACAGCTGCGTGACGCAACTGGTCTGGTAAAGAAAGGATATTTTGGACATAAATAGTTCCGTCACGCAACTGCCAGGTCCGTGATGGATCTCCTGGCTGCGTGACACAACTGCTCTGGTCCGTAATTATTTTTCAAACAACTATTTTACGTTTTTCTTTTATTTAAACATGTTCTAATAAGATCTAAAAACAACCAAAAGTGGACAGAATACCGTTTAACTAAGATTAAACTACTAAAGCAATAATAAAATAAATAACAACGAATAAATAACTAAAAAGACACA
The DNA here is from genome assembly GCF_041381405.1 of Jatropha curcas. Taxonomy (NCBI): domain Eukaryota; kingdom Viridiplantae; phylum Streptophyta; class Magnoliopsida; order Malpighiales; family Euphorbiaceae; genus Jatropha; species Jatropha curcas. The sequence continues at coordinate 5,192,310 of NC_143157.1, read as the reverse complement.
AAGAAAAGTTTAAGGGAATTACCTAACCCTCAGACTGAGGATTGTAAATAACTTGAACGCCTTAAATAGTGAAGGTTAAGTCGTTCCAGAAGCCTTTTCCACAAGATTTTAACACTCACCCTTTTCTCTCTTATTTTCTCTTTTTTATGATTTTCGTTTTAACTTAATGGATGTCTAATGGCTGTTTTTCTTCAAAGGAACTCAGAAGAGTTTCTGGAAAAAAACCTAGCCACAAGTGTGTGTTTTTACGCCCTAAAATTCTTGTCCCGAATAAGAGATAAAACGACGTATTTATGGAGGTAAGGCAACAGGGGACAACTGCGTCACGCAGCTGACGGCTGCGTGACGGACCCGATAGCTGTGTGACGCAGCTCACTTTCTGGACCGTTGCCACGTACTCAAACAGAATGAAAAACAGTTATGTCAGCATTCATGGTAAAGTCTGTGAATACTCAAATTTTGAGGCTCAAAAAGCCTATTTTCTCGGACTGCAAACAGTCCGGCCGGACCGAAGACCATTTTGGAAGTTCGCTGGAAGTAGGCCAATATGGTACTTGAAACGTCCGAAAAATTGCGAGGATCGCAGAACTGGTCCCGGAATATTTTTTGGAGGTCCAGAACTCCCGAAAAAGCCTCTGGAGCGAAAAAAAAGGCACGGGTCGATGTGCCCGCCCTTACAGGGCGGGCTTGCCCACCCTCAAGGGCGGTCCAGCCCGCCAAGCAGGGCGGGCACGCCCGCTTGGCCCAGGCGGGCATGCCCGCCCAGCAGAGCCGGCGCGCCCGCCCGGGCCAGGCGAGCACGCCCACCGAAGCCGGGCGGGCGCGCCCGCTCGGACCAGGCGGGCATGCCCGCCCATCAGGGCAAGCGCGCCTGACCGTCCCAGGCGGGCAAGCCCGCCCTGCCCAGGCGGGCATACCTGCCCCAATTGGGCGGGTATGCCCGCCCTGGAGGGCGGACATGACCGCCCTCAAAGGGCGGTCTAGCCCGCCCTGGAGGGCGGACATGACCGCCCTCAAAGGGCGGTCTAGCCCGCCCTTAAGGGCGGGCACGCCCGCTCCCCTCAAAAGGCATAACGCCCGCCCTCGGGTTTCTTTTTTCCTATAAAATCGGCCCCGGGGCCTCCGTTTTTACTCACTCAATAGGGCGGGGGCGCCCACCCGGCCCAGGCGGGCACGCCCGCCCATCAGGGCGGGCGTGCCTGACCGTCCCAGGCGGGCAAGCCCGCCTTGCCCAGGCGGGCCCACCCGCCCAATTGGGGCGGGTATGCCCGCCCTGGAGGGCGTACATGACCGCCCTCAAAGGGCGGTCTAGCCCGCCTGGAGGGCGGGCAGAACTGCCCTCGGGTTTCTTTTTTCCTATAAAATCGGCCCCGGGGCCTCCGTTTTTACTCACTCAGTCTGTGTTGACGGACGCTCCTTCTCCCCTACGCTCCTTGCGATTCTTTACTGCTTTTCTGCATTTTAGTTTAGCTTTAATTGCTTTCTTGCCTTGTTAAGTGGTCATTAAAATCAAATTAATTAATATTACCTTAATGAGGAGCTTAACCTGTAGTTAAGAAGCGGTCGACGATTAAATCAGGTACATGAACTAGACTCTGCCTATTTAATTTTAGCACTTCATGCATACTTCTCTTGTACTCCTAATAATTCTACAATTGCATAAAAGCATTCACGTCAATCATTAGGCAAATAAACTGCCTCAATTAAATAAATTTAGGCCGAACGCCCGGTTAATCAATAATCGTGGTGATAAGCTTAAATCCGACAATATTGGCTTAAAATACCTAGTTAATTAATAACTACGGTGTATTTGCCTATTTCGAACAGTTCAGTTAAAAGTCCAATTAATCAATAATTGTGGCTAAAGACCTTAATAAATCACGTTTTTTTTGGCAACAAATTGCCTACAGTTTAATCAATCACATTGTTGGCAACAAATTGCCTATGGGTTAATCAATCGCTTTTGGCAAACAAATTGCCTATAAGTAAGATTAACCATTTTTTAGCGACAAATCGCTTAAATCACTCTTTTTGGGTAAAAGCCTTAAAATCAATCAATTTTTGGCGACAATCGCCCAATCATCAGCTTTTGGCACACAGATTGCCTAAATCAACTTTTTTTGGCTAAAAGCCTTAAAATAATCAATTTTGGCGACAATCGCCTAAATCACATCAATTTTTGGCAACAATTGCCTAAATCAATCCATTTTGGCGACAATCGCCCAATCAACATTTTTTGGCAATCAAATTGCCTAAATCACTCTTTTTGGCTAAAAACCTTTAAAATCAATCATTTTGGCGACAATCGCCTAAAATCAATCATTTTGGCAATCAAATTGCCTAAATCACTCTTTTTGGCTAAAAGCCTTAAAATCAATCATTTTAGGCGACAATCGCCTAAAATCAATCATTTTGGCAATCAAATTGCCTAAATCAATCTTTTTGGCTAGAAGCCTTAAATCAGTCAATTTTTGGCAATAAAATTGCCCAATCAACATTTTGGCAACAAATGCCAAATCAAATCAATCAATTCTTTGGCAAAATGCCTAAACAAAATGCACGAAGCATACACACACTCATGCATTAAGCATACCCATTCAAAGCCCTTCAAAGAAGGCCTATCGAACTACGTTGACTTTGATCTTCCATTCAAACGGAAGTACGTAGGCACGTTTGGGATCTAACCCCGAGCAACAAGTCGAAATCACATAAACATTTTATTTGGTCCAATTATTTCATTTTACCCTGCAAAGCATTCATCCATAGGTTAGTTCATCAGCATGACATAGTCTCGGGATCCACCTCGGGTTCGTAGACCATGCTTTAAACATTGGGTTAATTAATCTAGTAATTAGGTTAATTAAAATCGGAGTCACTTAGGGATTATCCTAGTTTACCCTAAAATAATTAAACAAGGTGGCGACTCATACATTCACGTGCATTTCTGCCCTTAGTCACATGCATCATATGCATTTGATGTTTTGGGGAGGGGTTCACAGCTTGGCGACTCTGCTGGGGACAACATGTAATTATTTTGCATAAGTGGACTACAATTGCTGCATAGACTAACCTGCCCTTCGTTAGGGTATTATTCTACTATGTTTTGTTTTGCAGGGTACCTTGACATAAATCGAGTGTTCTTTCTTTAAGAATACTCGATGAGAGGGAATTTGAACTTAATTGGCAAATTTGATTAAGACATTTAAATTTGTTGATTTATTTGCACGATTGAGAATCCTTTTCTCCATTGCATAAAAAAATGAATTTCAAATGAATTTCTTCTCTCTCTGTTCAAACTTCTGAGTCTGGATAGCAAGTAGCGCTGATCGGTAGGTCTCATTGATTATGTCGATGGACAGCCAAAGCGTCCTCCCTGTTACCGCAAACCGCCCCTAATCCTTTTGGGGGTGGCCCATGGGTATGCGTACCGTTGGACCCACGCGAAACTCTTTGTTTCACATGTGGTTAGGTATATCCATACTCAAGGTTCAAGGGTCCCTTATAAGCCGATTCTCTATTTGAGTCATAGCCTATAGAACCTATCCTTTAGGACTGTATGCACCCAATGATGAGAATCATATTCATTAAACAGATTATGACGTGTTGTTATGCGCATTCACGACATATCATAAACATGGGGTAAACACAAAGAGAGCATGAAACACTCTTCTCATCCATGCACAGTCGGACAAAAGGGTCGATCTACATCAGTTACCTTGACACACCAACCACTGTACCTAATCCAGCTACCCTCATCCTTACAGGTGCCCACGATCCAAGTGCCCACATCTGTGCCAGCTACACCTACAGTACTATCACCAGCTTCACCAGCTTCACCAGCTACACCAGCTTCACCTACAACTTCGACAGCTTTACCTACACCAATGGCATCGCTTGCTGATATCCAAACCCTCATTGAACAACTGGAGGCCAGAATGGAGGCCAGAATGGAGACCAGAATGAATGAGGCCCTGGCCGCCCAAAGGGCCGCCCTGATAGCTGAATTGGGTAATGGGAATGGTAATGGAAATTCGGCCGGGGGAAGTGGACCTGCTGCCTCCAATCAGGGTCCTGCTGCTGAACCAACAAACCCACCCTAAACCTGGATGATGTGCCATCCAAAACTGCTTCTGAGTTGGAAGCTCAGAGAGTGAGAGAGAAGCTAGAACTCCTGGAAAGATCTATCACTGCTCTCAAAACCCACAAAGAAGTAGTGGACATGGACTCCTTGTCCTTGTTCCCCGAGGCAAGACTACCAACCAAGTTCAAGATGCCCAACATGGACAAATTTGATGGAACTACTTGTCCTAAAACTCACTTGAAGATGTATGTGGGTGCTCTTAACCCGTTTGGTTTGAGCAGCGAGCTCCTTGCTCAGTTGTTCCAACAATCTCTCACCGGTGCTACTTTGAGGTGGTTTGTTAGCCTGGACCGCTCTAAGATGAAAACATGGGAAGACATCTGTAATGCCTTCAATTCACAGTACCACTATAACATGGAGGTGGATGTCACTCGAAGAGAACTAGAAACCACCAAGCAAAAAAGCAATGAACCCTTTTCCTCGTTCCTTACGAGGTGGAGGGCCAAGGCTGCCTAGATGATTAACCGGCCCTCTGAGCAAGAGTAGGTAGACATAATAATCAAGAACCTACAACCTGTCTACCAATAGCAGTTGCAGACCCAGTATCTACCAACATTCCAGTCGCTCATTGCCACTACTATGAAGGTAGAAGATCTGATTCAAATGGGGCAACTGAAAGAAGACTCAGGGACCTCAAAGTACAAGAAACCTAGCCAAGCTAGCAAAGTCCATAAAGTGGCTAGCATCAACCCCACGAATCCTTTACGTGTGGGAAACATGAGGAATAACAATCAATCATCGAGAAGGACATACACTGATCTTGGAATGCCAATCCTTGTGGTATTCCGAGAGGCTGTCAAAGCCAACTACATCAAGCCTTTGGAAGCAAGGCCACCACCAAATCCATTACTAAGGAATTACAGGGCTGATGAATACTGTGAGTATCATCAGGGGCATGGGCACAAGACTGAAGCGTGCTGGACGCTTAAGAACCGCATCCAGGACCTAGTGGATAACGGTTCAATTATTCCGAGAAGTAAGCCAAACATTAATACCAACCCCTTACCAAATCACGGGGTAAATGCTATTATGGCTGACCAGGAACTGGTCGATCCTTTCGAACTGTTCCTTGAGATGAATAACATCTGTGTCCTGGATCTGAATGACCTAACCGAAGAACTTGATGCTATAACCAGGAGCGGGAGACAATATGAGCCACTATTCTTGGATAAAATCCAAAACAAGCCCTACCAGAGGGCAGAGGAGCTAAAGGAAGACCCGGTACTTGCACAGCTAAAAAAGACACAAGCTAGGGTATCAATCTGGGAACTTCTAGCATCATCCTTTCCTCATCGCCAAGCTCTTTGCAAGGCTTTGAGTCAACTTTAGACATCAGTGGAGGTTAGCCCCGAAGTGCTAGTAGCCACCCTTACCCAATCATCTAAGATGCAGAGCATCGGGTTTTCTGATGACGATTTACCCAGGGAGGGAGGCAGTCATAATAACACCCTGTATGTCACCGTCCAGACCAGAGACAAAACTGTGCCCATGGTTCTCATTGATAATGGGTCAGCACTAAACGTCTGCCCACTAAGGGTAGCCAGCTGTCTGGGGTTAGAGGAAACAGATTTCACTCCATCGGACCAAATAGTGAAAGCTTATGACAGTACCCGGAGGGAAGTGTTGGGGGTTGCTACGCTAAAGTTAACAGTTGGGCCGACTGTGATGGAAGTTCCATTCCAGGTAATTGATGTACCGACTAGCTTCAATCTGCTTCTGGGCCGACCCTGGATACATCACACTAAGGCAGTACCCTCATCCTTGCACCAAAAGGTCAAGTTTCCCTATGAGGACAAGGTTATCACCATTCAGGGGGATGACTACAGTCAGCTCGAAAAACCAAAGGGCCAGCCTCTCTTTGAGGTCAACCCTGAAACTGCCAACCTACCCCTCTCGGGATTTCAATATGACACTGTGCAGTTTATAGAGGGAAAGACTGCAAGCTCTCGAATTCTCTTTGATTTCGGGACGGTGCAAATAAATTGCATAGTGCCTCTGATGCTGAAGATGCCCTATCTGCCAGGAATGATTATGGCAAGATCCGAAAAAACATACCCCGCAATGCAAGCCTGGGAGTGTCCGGTGAATGAGGGGACCTATGGACTAGGCTATGAGCCTACTGACGAAGACCGGGCTAAAAGAGGTAGAAGGAGAGGGAAGGACGGTATACAGATGCGGCCTTACCTTTTGACTCTGAATGGTTACTTCTGCAAATCGGGAGAACCGATTCCTTATCGTGGCTTCCAAGAACCATTCCGCTGCCCGGCTGCTAAGAAAATGCTGCCTGGGTTAGAGATATTTTCGGATGTCTGGGGCAACAAGCCCGAAACCATAACTGAACTGGAGGCGGAAGACTTCATGCAGCCTAGTCTCTTTGACGAGGTTGCGGTTATCACCGGAAGTGACGAGAATCGAGACTTGCTCAACCTAATCAAGCCAAGCGGAGGACCTCTCACCAACTGGTACGCCGAGGAGGATCGCACTGCTGATAGACCCCTTCCCGAGTCAAACCAAGAGTCAAAATCTGTAACAAAGTCCTTTACTGAATTCGAGTCTGATCCCGAGTCTGAAACCGAGTCAGAGTCCAGTTCTAGTTCTAAGTCGTCTGTGTCGGATCTAGAAGATCCAGATTTCAAGTTTGATGTATTTTTTGAAGACGATTCCGTCATAATCAATAAAGGCTTGCAAATTCTTGACTACCCTGCGTGTCTATCTTTCCAAGCATTTCCAAGCAAAAATAATCAAATAAATGAAATAAAAAATGAAAAAGAAAAAATAATAATTGGCAAAGAAGAAAATGAACATACATACATTGCATCTGATTGTATGAATAGGGAACAGGTCAGTGAATGTTTGAAGAAATTTGCCGATTGTTTCATGTGGAAGGCAAGTGACATCACGGGAATCGACCCAGCAATAGTGGTGCATAAGATTCCGGTATACCCTGAGGCTAAGCCAGTGAAACAGAAGCTTAGAAGGCTGAAGACAGAATGGTCCTTAAAAATCAAGGAGGAAGTTGCCAAGCAACTGGAGAACAAGTTTATAGAGCCCATTGCTTACTCGACATGGTTAGCAAACATTGTGCCGGTTCCTAAGAAGGATGGAAAAGTCAGAATGTGTGTGGATTATCGGGATTTGAATAAAGCATGTCCGAAGGACGACTTCCCCCTGCCGCATATTGACTTGTTGGTGGACCGTATGGCCGGACACGAGATGGTCTCCTTGACTGATCTCACTGTCGGATACAACCAAATAATGATGCATTTGCCAGACAAAGAGAAAACGGCATTCATCACAGAGTGGGGAACCTACTGCTACAGGGCCATGCCTTTTGGGCTAAAAAAATGCCTGGGCAACCTATCAAAGAATGGCGACAACCATCTGTGAACCCCTTCCCCAAATGTCATAAGCATGTGATTGCATGTGACTAAGGATAGAAATGCACGTGAATGTATGAGTCGCCACCTTGTTTAATTATTTCAGGGTAAACTAGGAAAAAACCCTAAGTGACTCCAATTTTAATTAACTTAGTTACTAGATTAATTATCCCAATGTTTAAAGCACAGTCTGCGAACCCGAGATGGATCCCGAGACTATGTCATGCTGATGAACTAACCGATGGATGAATGCTTTGCAAGGTGAATGATGTAATTGGACCAAATGAAATGTTTATGTGATTTTGACTTGCCGCCCGGGGTGAAATCCCGAACGTGCCTACGTACTTCCGTGTGAATGGAAGATCAAAGTCAACGTAGTTCGATAGGCCTTCTTTGAAGGGCTTTGAATGGGTATGCTTAATGCATGAGTGTGTATGCTTTGTGCATGAGTGTGTATGCTTTGTGCATGAGTGTGTATGCTTTGTGCACGAGTGTGTGTATGCTTTGTGCATTTTGTGTGTATGCTTTGTGCATGAGTGTTTAGGCATTTCGCCAAAGATTGATTGATTTTTAGGCATGTTGCCAAAAATGTTGATTTTAATGGCTTTTAGCCAAAATGATTTGATTTAGGCAATTGTTGCCAAAATGTGCGATTTAGGCGATTGTCGCCAAAATGGTTGATTTTAAGGCCTTTGGCCAAAATGTGTTGTTTTAGGCAATTAGTTTGCCAAAAATGTGCGATTTAGGCGATTGTCGCCAAAATGGTTGATTTTAAGGCCTTTGGCCAAAATGTGTTGTTTTAGGCAATTAGTTTGCCAAAAATGTGCGATTTAGGCTTTAATGCCACGATTATCAATTAATCGGGCGTTCGAGCTTAATCACAATTTATTGTCGAAACGTGATCGATTAAGGCTTTTAGCCACAATTATTGATTAATTGGACTTAAGCCAGATTTATTCGAAATAAGGCAATTGAACCGTAGTTATTAATTAACTAGGCTCTTTTAGCCAATATTGTCGGATTTAAACTTTAATACCACGATTATTGATTAACCGGGCATTTAAGCTTAATCAAATTAATTAAGGCAGTTTATTTACCAAAAATAATGACGTGGATGCATTTATGCAATTGTAGAATTATTAAGAGTAGAAGAGAAATATGCATGAAGTGCTAAAATTAAATAGGCAGAGTTTTGTTTACATACCTGATTTAATCGATTACCGCTTCTTAACTCCAGATTAAGCTCCTCACTTAGGAAATATTAATTAATTTTAATTTGTTTAATTTTAATGTCCAAATATCACAATAAAAATGCAATAAAAATTAAATTAAATGCAAAAAGCGGTAAAGAAAACGCAAGGAGCGTGAGAGGGAGAAGGATTCGTCCGTCAACACAGACAGGGGTGCCAAAATTGGACTGAAAATGGCCTATTTATAGGCCATTTTCGGGTCCCGGGCGGCAGCTGCCGCCCTGTCGGTGGTGCGGCAGGCCCCGCCACGCTGGGCGGGGGGTGCCGCCTGGGAGCGCGGCAGCTGCCGCCCAGTCGGTGGGGCGGCAGGCCCCGCCTGGTCTGGGCGGCAGGTGCCGCCCTGGGGCGTGGGGGGGAAAGGCCCGCCTGAGCGGGGAGACAAGGCCCCGCGCGAGCTGGCGGCAATGCCTCGCCCGAGCGGGGCGACAGGCCCCGCGCGCTTGGGCGACAGGCCACGAACGCGTGGGCGGCTGGCCCTCGACCCGCTACGCTCTTCGCCCCAGCCTGTTCTATGCTACATGCCTCGAGCGGTCTCTCTGGGGCAAGCCTCTCCCTCTGGGGCTGAAGCCCTCTCCCACGATGGGAGCGGATTGCCTAGGAAGTGGGGCGGCAGGTGGCGCCCATGATGGGCGGCTGCTCCGCCAGCCGTGCCGGCGGCCGGAGTCGCCGTGGCCGGCTGCCGGCTCCGCCGTGGCCGGTGTGGACACCGTGCTTCGCTCCGGGGGCCTTTTTGGGAATTCCGGACCTCCGAAAAATATTCCGGGACCTGTTCCGCGATCCTCGCGATATTCCGGACGTTTTAAGTATCATATTGACATATTTTCGGTGAACTTCCGAAATAGTCTCCGGTCCGGCCGGACTGTTTGTAGTCCGGGAAAACAGGCTTTCTGAGCCTCAAAATTTGGGTATTCACACCATCTTCCATGACATGATTCACAAAGAAGTCGAAGTGTATGTGGACGACATGGTTGTCAAATCAAAAACAGCTGAAGAACATACAACAGCACTTGAGAAGTTCTTCCTTAGACTTCGAAAGTACAACTTAAAGCTCAACCCGGCGAAATGTCTGTTTGGAGCTACATCCGGAGTATTTCTAGGGCACATGGTCAGTCGGAAGGGCATAAAGATTGACCCTTCAAAAGCCAAGGCCATTTTAGAAATGCCAGCACCAAGGATGGAAAAAGAAGTTCGGGGTTTCCTGGGAAGGCTACAGTACATCAGCCGGTTCATTAATCAATTGGCCGATACTTGTGGTCCGATCTTCAAATTACTCAGGAAAAGAGTAGCGATTAAATGGAATGAGGATTGCCAGAAAGCTTTCGACCAAGTCAAGCAATATCTGCTATCCCCGCCAGTTTTACAGCCACCAAGGCTAGGAAAGCCTTTATTATTATACCTATCAGTGACAGAAGAAGCGATGGGTGCAATGCTAGCTCAACAAGCAGAAAATACAAGAATAGAAAATGCCGTGTATTACCTTAGCAAGAGGATGCTGGAATACGAGCTAAAATACAACAAGATAGAGAAGTTGTGTCTGGCTCTAGTTTGGGCATGTACAAAGCTGCAGCACTACCTCTCGTCTTACACGACTTATGTCATTTCTGAATCGAACCCCTTGAAATTCCTTATGGAGAGGCCGGTTCTTGACTGCAAGATGGCTAAGTGGGTATCAGTGCTCGCAGCTTATGATTTAAAGTTTGTACAACGGAAGGCAGTAAGAGGTGGAGCCTTGGCTGACCAATTAGCGGAATTACCGGTCGAAGACCAGATGCCAGAGGTAGAATTTCCTGATGAAGACTTGTTAAGCTTGGAAAGTGAAGTCTGGGAGATGTACTTCGATGGAGCTTCCAACTACCATGGAAATGGGGTTGGTGTCGTATTCAAAACTCCTTGTGGAGAGTACGTCCCAATCGTAGTCAAACTAGATTTCGACTGTACCAACAACGAAGCCGAGTATGAAGCTTGCATCAAAGGGTTAGAAACGGCCCTAGAAAGAGAAATAAAAATCCTTAGGGTTTTCGGAGATTCTAACCTGATAGTCTCTCAAGCGCTAAGGAAATGGAAAATTAAGGAAGAGCGGTTGGTTCCTTACCTACGACGCTTGGATGAATTAGCTCAGCAGTTTGAGGAATTATCCTTTCACTACTTGCCGCGAGCCAAAAATCAGTTTGCCGATGCGCTGGCTACTTTAGCTTCCATGGTTAATGTAGAGGGAGATTAAATCATTCGACCTCTAACAGTCCGGCTACAGAAGCAGCCGGCACATGTCATGCATCTAGTCGATGACAAGCCGTGGTGTTGGGATATATAGAACTATCTTCAGAATGAAGCCTACCCGGAGGGGTCCAAAAAGACAGATCAACGAACATTGAGGCAGTTAGCAGCTGGATATTTCCTTACTGGGGGAGTTCTATATAAGAGAAGTTGGGATGGCCTGCACCTGAGGTGCATCGATGAGGAAGAAGCTCGAACCATCATGGATTCCGTACATAATGGGGAGTTCAGGCCACACATGCACGGGATAGCTCTGGCTCGAAAAATTACGAACCTAGGTTATTACCGGTCAACCATGAATGCAGATTGTGTGAGGCACGCGCGGAAGTGCCATGAGTGTCAAATTTTTGCTAAGCTGCAAAAGCAGCCTCCGATCAATTTGAATCCCATCGCTTCACCATGGCCTTTCGCAACTTGGGGCATAGACGTGATCGGAAAGATCCATCCCAAGGCTTCCAATGGCCATCAATACATCCTGGTTGCTGTTGATTATTTCACTAAGTGGATTGAGGCAGCCTCCTATTCAGTCTTGAACGCCAAGAAAGTAGCTCAGTTCGTTCGTACCAACATCCTTTGTCGGTACGGAACACCCTTCGAGATCATCACGGATAACGGATCTCACTTTCAGAGTGAATTTTTGGAGCTACTGAAGCAAAAGAAGATTCAGCACCACAAGTCTTCGCCCTATCGTCCACAAACAAATGGGGCGGTGGAGGCTGCAAATAAGGCTATAAAGGTCATTTTGCAGAAGACAGTTCAGAAGCATAGAGCTTGGCACGAACAATTACCAAATGCCTTGTGGGGATACAGGACTTCAATCAGAATGCCTACTGGGGCAACCCCGTACTCCCTAGTATATGGAATGGAAGCAGTGTTGCCTATTGAGCTAGAAGTTCAGTCGGCAAGGATTATCCGGGAAAGCCAGATCAGCGAAGCAGATTGGGCTGAGAATTATCATTTGCAGCTTTTGGGTATGGATGAAAAACGATTGCGAGCAATCCACCAAACTCAAGTCTATCAAAGAAGAATGGTAAGACATTTTAACAAGAAGGTCAAAGACCGGAGACTGGAAGAAGGTTGTTTGGTTCTGAAAGAGATTAGACAGCCAATCATAGATCCACGTGGGAAGTTTCGCCCTCATTGGGCCGGACCCTATGTGTTAAAGAAGATATTGTCAGGCGGAGCCATTATTTTGACTGATTTGGATGGCTTGGAATTCACTAATCCATGTAATTTAGATCAGTTAAAAAGATATTTTGTGTAAATTGTAATCATTTGCATAATGTAAAACGAACTACATTAGACCTGATTCTCTTTGGAAAAAAGAAATTATATATCGGAGATATGTAGGCAGCCCTCTTTGGGCACGGTTTAAACATTAAAAAAGGCATTTCATAATTCTTTCTTCTTTGCCGATAATAAAAAAAAAGAAAAAAAAAGAAAAGAAGACCCGCTAAGTCGAAAACCCGAAAGGGCGGCTTAGGCAAAAGTTAGAGCTTAAATAAATAAAGTTGGAAAATGCTTGGAAAGCTTAAAAGACAAAATGACAATCATAATTCAAGCAAGCAGTTCAAATCAAGCAGAAAGCAAAAAAGTCCAATAAGTAATAAGGTCTAAGCCAAAATCTCAAATAAAAAGCCAAAAAGGCAAAACTACATCCAAAATCCAAAGCCAAAACAAAAGTAAAAAAAAAAAAAAAAACGATAAAGTCCAAAAGCCTGAAGGAGTCTAGGTGTCCCGTCTCCTCCGTGGAGCAGCATCCTCTGAGTCATCCTTAGCTGTTAAACTATGATCCACCTCGCCTGTCTTAGGAGTTAGCACAATCTCCTCCCCAGTCCCAGCCTCATCACCAGCATCAGTCCGAACCCAACCTTCAAGTGCACTCAGCAGTGCAGTCCTCCTTGGCCTCTCAATCGGCCAGACAGTGGCAATGAACCAGGTCTGATATTCAGAAGAAGTCTGAACACCGGCAGGATTAGGTAAAGGCCTAACCATATGATGATCTCTGACCCAAGCCCTAAGGACGGCCCGAGTAACACCCGGGGTAATGGCAGAATCAGCTGAAATGTCATCCATAAGTGGAGCAGTCTGATCTATCCCCATCTGTCTCAAAACACGAGAAGTGCAGTACCAGGTACAATGGGTAAGTCCTAACAGGTAAACCCATGTATGGCGGAAGCTAGCCTGGATAAAGCGGGTGATGTTGTACCAGGAGATGAACGATAGTATCTCATTTGGGCCCAACTCAATCAACCATGAAGTCCATGCGTCAGTAGAAGGATGTGTGATCAGGATCCTCCGCATGCGATACTGAGAAGGGTTATAAGGAAGGGAAGTAGGAGCAGTGACCACTCGAAGATGGTCTTTCAACCAAACTTGAGTAATGGATCCTTTCTATTACAAGGGAATGAGAAATAATACCAATCTATGAAAAAAAAAGAGAGGGGGAAGAAGGAAAATACCTGGAGAATAATGGGGGAAACGGTCTAGTCATCGAACCCTAAAGCAGCCCTGTCAAGGCTCCTAATAGTCTCGGCCAGCACAATGCCACCAATACAGCCCATATCCTCCATTTGTCGAACCATGGGGCAAAGACGCAAGTCCCCAAAGCCTGGGTCCTGGTTAAATAAAAAGCCAGCCAATAAACAAAAAACCAGGGCCCGCATTCTTAGCCTCATCAGGCTAGGGTCTTCTGGGCAAGCCTCCGAAAATTCATCAATCAGGGGCAGGAGAATTGCCTTCTGGTCATCAACAATCATAGCCCTAGCTTGGGGTCGGCTGAACTGGAACAGGGTTTCAAATGACCTAACATACCCAATTTTTACCTCATGCTTGACCAAAGGGGCATTGGGGTCACACCCTATGACAGCACAAAACTCCTCAAAAAGAGGACACAGCTCCTCCATCATGGCCCCAAACCGGAAAACGTGAGCTTCAGGGTCCCAAAGTCTAATACAGGCCCGTAAAAAATCCCAATCAACTATTACACCCCTAAGAGTAATAACGGGGGAAAGACCATACCTCCCCAAATTGATCTTTTTAACTTTGGAGAGACTCCTAGTCCAGCTGTGCATGCTATGGTTGTAGAAGGGATTCATGTCCTCTTAATTATTCTTTTTTTATTATTATTTATAAAATAATGTAATAACAATAAAAAATAATAAAAAAAAGAAGAAAGGAAGAGAAAAAAACTGACCAGGTATTGGTGGCTTGAAGAAAGAGAGAATAAAAAAAAAAGGGAGAAAAAGAAGCTTTTTATATAGAAAGACGCGCCCGAGGGCGGCTGTACCCGCCCCCTGAGGCGGGCATATCCGCCTTGAGGGCAGGCACGCCCACCCAGCAAGGGCGGGCACGCCCGCCCGGGCACGCCCGCCCAGAGGGGGCGGACACGCCTGCCCAGCAGGGCGGGCACGCCCGCCCAGCCCTAAAAAAAAAAAAATAATAATTAATTTTATTTTTTTTAGTACATAGAAAAATAGGTCCTTTTCAATTCCTTTTTTTTTTAAAAAAAAAAAGGGGGAGAGAAATGTTTTATCTTTTTTTATATATATATAGTCATGCATACATATCTTTTCATTACTAACTGAGTGCAGGCACAAATAAAGTTCAGTACAGGAACATAGCCAAAGTTCAAAAATACAGCCGAGTTTCAAAAAAAAAAAAAAAAAATCCAAAGGAAAGCAGGAAAATCTAGCATCTATCCGTGGCGGGGCCTCCTACTCCTCTGATCATCGAAGGCCCGCAGAGTCCAGGCTGAAGTTAGTTCCTCCTGCATACCGAGAATTAGCTCCATCATCTGACTGACTAATCCGACGGGAACCTAAAAAAAAAAAAAAAAAAAAAAAAAAAGAAAAAAAAAAGATTTTTTTTTAAGTCAGTATCAAGGCTCTTATGAATCCTTTTTGGGAAAGTTTCATTAATCTGTACCTCAGTGATGTCATTAGGAGGAAGAGCTAGGCGATTCACACGCCCTAGAGAGACCTCCCGGAGAGACGAAGTGCCATCAGGAGTGTGAACCCCTTCCCCAAATGTCATAGGCATGTGATGCATATGATGAATGAGAAGAAATACACGTGATGTGTGTGAGTCGCCACATTGTTTAATTATTTTAGGGTAAACTAGGAAAAAACCCTAAGTGACTCCATTTTTAATTAACCTAGTTACTAGATTAATTATCCCAATCATTAAGGCACAATCTACGAACCCGAGATGGATCCCGAGACTATGTCATGCTGATGAACTAACCGATGAATGAATGCTTTGCAAGGTGAATGATGGATTAATGAAATGTTTGAGTGATTCTGACTTGCCGCTCGGGGTTAAATCCCGAACGTGCCTACGTACTTCCGTTTGAATGGAAGATCAAAGTCAACGTAGTTCGATAGGCCTTCTTTGAAGGGCTTTGAATGGGTATGCTTTATGCATGAGTGTGTATGCTTTGTGCATAAGTGTGTATGCTTTGTGCATAAGTGTGTATGCTTCGTGCATTTTGTTTAGGCATTTTGCCAAAGGATCGATTGATTCGATTAGGCGTTTGTCGCCAAATGTTTTGGTTTTAAGGCATTTATGCCAAAAACGGTTGTCGGGCGATTTGTCGCCAAAGTCGTTGATTTTAGGGCTCTTAGCCAAAATGGTTGATTTAGGCAATCTGTTTGCCAAAATGATGTGATTGGCGATTGTCGCCAAAATGATTGATTTTAAGGCCTTTGGCTAAAAAGTGTTGATTTAAGCAATTCGTTTGCTAAAATGTGTAATTTAGGCGATTGTCGCCAAAATGGTTGATTTTAGGGCCTTTGGCTGAAATGAGTTGATTTAGGCAATTAATTTACCAAAATGTTCGATTTAAGCGATTTGTCGCTAAAATGGTTGATTTTAGGCCTTTGGCCAAAAATTGGTTCATTTTAAGGCATTTTGCCAAAAATGTCGATTTTACGGCTTTGAGCCGAAAATGGTTGATTTTAAGGCATTTTGCCAAAAGATTGATTTTAATGTAGGCAATTTGTTGCCAAAAAAACGTGATTAAATGAGGCCGTTAGCCACAATTATTGATTAATTGGACTTTTAGGCGAGATTGTTCGAAATAAAGGCAATCGAACCATAGTTATTAATTAACTAGGCTCTTTAGCCAATATTGTCGGATTTAAACTTTAATACCACGATTATTGATTAACCGGGCATTTAAGCTTAATCAAATTAATTAAGGCAGTTTATTTACCAAAATAATAACGTGAATGCATTTATGCAATTGTAGAATTATTGAGAGTAGAAGAGAAATATGCATGAAGTGCTAAAATTAAATGGGCAGAGTTTTGTTTACATACCTGATTTAATCGATGACCGCTTCTTAACTCCCGATTAAGCTCCTCGCTTAGGAAATATTAATTAATTTTAATTTGTTTAATTTTAATGTCCAAATATCACAATAAAAATGCAATAAAAATTAAATTAAATGCAAAAAGCGGTAAAGAAAACGCAAGGAGCGTGAGAGGGAGAAGGATTCGTCCGTCAACACAGACCGGGGTGTCAAAAATAGGCTGAAAATGGTCTATTTATAGGCCATTTTCGGGTCCAGGGCGGCAGGTGCCGCCCAGTCGGTGGGGCGGCAGGTGCCGCCTGGGAGGGCGGCAGCTGCCGCCCAGTCGGTGCGGCGGCAGGTGCCGCCCACGCTGGGCGGCTGCTGCCGCCCAGGCGGTGGGGCGGCAGGTGCCGCCCACGCTGGGCGGCAGCTGTCGCCGTGTCCGGCGGCCGGAGCCGCCGTGTCCGGCGGCCGGCGCTGCCGTAGCTGGTGGTGGCCACCATGTCTCGCTCCGGGAGCTTTTTTTGGGAGTTTCTGACATCCAAAAATTATTCCGGGACCGATTCTGCGATCTTCGTGAAATTCCGGACGTTTCAAGTACCATATTGACATATTTCCAGTAAATGTCCAAAATGGCCTCCGGTCCGACCGGACTGTTTGCACAGTTGCTGCAGCAAAGTCAAAGTTACTGTAGCAAAGTCAAACTAATTGGCATGGCACTGTAGCAGCGTGTTTTCCTCCATTTAAAGAGTTTCACATGCCACCAACAACATGAGAAGCCTCAAAATTTGAGTATTCACAGTTGCCCCCCACTGGCTATCATAAAAATGATTTATGAGAGCCAGTGGTTGTCTGATGGAGCAAATTTTGAGGATGGGCAGAGAAGGAAACCTTGCTGTCTCAAATGAAATGATCAAATGCATGGATTTATGTTTGCAATTTAAAGATGTTTTTGCCCCTTTGAGGACTTAAAAAAGAAGTTTTGCCTCTTAGAGGACTTGAAAAGATGTTTTGCCTCTTAGAGGATTTGAAAAGATGTTTTGCCTCTTAATGAGGGCTTAAAAAGTGATTTTGCCTCTTAGAGGACTTGAAAAGATGTTTTGCCTCTTAATGAGGGCTTAAAAAGTGATTTTGCCTCTTAGAGGACTTGAAAAGATGTTTTGCCTCTTAATGAGGGCTTGAAAAGAGTTTTGTTTTATTTTTGAGAACCAAGGGTCCACCTAAAGTCGAAATGATCAAATGGCTTGGTTTTGGATGAAAAAATGGTTGGTCCTTGGTTAGGGTTTCACCCTGGGTTGTGTATGTGTTTTTTTTTCTATAACACTTGCCCCTGAATCGGTCTTGGAGGATTTTGCCCCCTGCTTGAGAGAATTGATGCCCTTATTAGCTGAAGTGGAATTTCTTCTTAATGAAAGACTAAAAATTCCGTGATTACTTCTGTGATGGGAGAATGGTGAAGGTTCTTATCACTTCTTGCCCCCAGAATGGTGCTGACCATGGAATACTTCAAGACATTGGCATTGTACTTGTCCAATCGATTGAGGAATCAAAGAGAACAAAGCCACTTACATGACTCGAGGAAACGAACAATGTGGATGACATCGTTCGTCTTGAAAGGATCGAAGAAACGATGGTCCGAGTGGAGACGAGGTATTAAAGAATTACCTCTCAACGATTATGCTTGACATTTTTTAGGGTTGTTTTGGAAATCCCGGGGATTGAATTGACATTTTCCTCTCTCTCTTTTTTTTTCGAGGAATGACTCAAAGAGTGACACTTTCAAAACGAACTTTTGAGAATGACTCGATCTTTGTGATTCGTTGTGGAATGACCACTGGTGATGGAGACTTGATTTTAAAGACTCACTGGAGACTCAATTTAGAGACTCAAATTTTTCTTGTAGTGAATTTTGACTTGAAGGAACTCCCGAGAAGACCTTTGAAAGGGATTTTTTTTTTTAAGGACATATTTTGCTGTTCATCCTATAAAAATGGACTCTCTAAAAGAATTCATGAAAGCACTTTTTTTTCTTGCCTTAACTTTTGCCTAGTAGTCGCCCTTTCGGGTTTTCGACTCTAGCAGGCTCTTTGCCCTAACTTTTGCCTAGACCGCCCTTTCGGGTTTTCAGCCTAGCGAGCTCAATTCTTGCCTGAAGCCGCCCTTTCGGGTTTTCGACTCTAGCAGGCTCTTTGCCCTAACTTTTGCCTAGACCGCCCTTTCGGGTTTTCAGCCTAGCGAGCTCAATTCTTGCTTGAAGCCGCCCTTTCGGGTTTTCAACTCCAGCTTTTTTATTTTTCTTTTCTTCTCTTTTCTTTATTATTTTTATTATTATATATATTTTTTTTATTGGCAAAGATAAAATGCTTTTTATTGGCAAAGATAAAATGCTTTTTATGATGCAGACTTATGTTTGTGACCGCGCCTTTGTGGCTGCCTACGTATCTCCAAGAACTCTTCGGGGGATGGGGAGAATCAGGTCTTTCGTAGTTCCTTCCGGGATGCGAACTTCGTGCTCGGCTTGGTGCGGAATTCATCTCCGGCTTGATTTCTTCGCGGGATTTCTTCCCGGCTTGATGTCTTTGCGAGATTCCTTCCCAGCTGGACGTCTTTGCAGGATTTCCTTCCCGACTTGATGTTGATGCAGAATTCATTTCTGTCTTGATTTCTTCGCAGGATTCTTTCCCGGCTTGGTGCAGAATTTATTTCCAACTTGGTGCGGAATGACTTGCTGTTGGGGCAAAATTTAATTCCGACTTGATGCTGATTGTGGAATTCATTTCCGATTTGATTGTTGATGCAGAATTCATTTCTGACTTGATTTCTTCGCGGGATTCCTTCCCGGCTTGATGTCTTTGCGGGATTCCTTCCCGGCTGGATGTGGATGCAGAATTCATTTCTGACTTGATTTCTTTGCAGGATTCCTTCCCGGCTTGATGTCTTTGCGGGATTCCTTCCCGACTGGATGTCTTTGCGGGATTCCTTCCCGACTTGATGTCTTTGCGGGATTCCTTCCCGATTTGATGTTGATGCAGAATTCATTTCTGTCTTGATTTCTTCGCAGGATTCTTTCCCGGCTTGGTGCAAAATTTATTTCCGACTTGGTGCGGAATGACTTGCTGTTGGGGCAAAATTTAATTCCGACTTGATGCTGATTGTGGAATTCATTTCCGATTTGATTGTTGATGCAGAATTCATTTCTGACTTGATTTCTTCGCGGGATTCCTTCCCGGCTTGATGTCTTTGCGGGATTCCTTCCCGGCTGGATGTGGATGCAGAATTCATTTCTGACTTGATTTCTTTGCGGGATTCCTTCCCGGCTTGATGTCTTTGCGGGATTCCTTCCCGACTGGATGTCTTTGCGGGATTCCTTCCCGACTTTATGTCTTTGCGGGATTCCTTCCCGACTTGATGTCTTTACGGGATTCATTCCTGACTTTGATGATGTTGAATCAACTTATTGACTCGAGCTCGCATGATAGTGATGACCCTAGGCGAATCTGACTTTGTTGTTGTAGCGGTTTTACCACTGGTTGACTGAAATATGACTTGTATTCATCACAAAGAGTTTTGAATACCCACATTGTGGTGGTAACTTGAGTGGCTTGAGTGTCGAAGAAGCTTTTATGCTTTTGTGGCTTCGCCATGTTTGAATTCTTGAGGTTAATTTGATTCCTTTTCTTGAACTTTATCTTCCTCTGAATTTGAAACTTATTTCCTCAATGGTTCTCCTCTCCATAAGGAATTTTGAGGAGACTCTTCCTTTTCCTTGTTTTAAGAAATGGTCCTTGTTTATTAAGGACACTTGTATTTGTGCCATGCTTGGCGCTTGATTTTCAAGGTGTTTGTTGTCATCCAATTTGTGGAAATGACTACTTTTAACTTGCTTTTTCAAAATGTGAGCAGCCGCTTGGTCTTTGTCCTTATGGCTGAAATGATTTGTCCTCTACCCTTGATGGGCTTGAATTTGTCGGAGAGTTTGTAGTTGACCCGTTCTTGACAACTTGATTTCCTGTAGCTTTGATTTCTTTCTTTTGTGCAGAAGTTCCTTTTGACCCATTTTTTTCTTTTTGCTTTGTTTGCTTCCTTTTGACCAGGGGTTCCTTTTGTCCCGTTTTTCCTTTTGCTTACTTAGAAGCAGCCTCTCCATAAAGAATTTCGAGGCAACTTGATTCTGAGATGACTTGAGTAGTGTATGGTTAGCATTGCGACTTCGTGCAGACCCAACCCAATTCCAAGCATAACTTCTGTATTCTGTTGCTTTTAAGCTCAAAATTTAGACACCTCTCTATCGGAGCATCTTCCATCCTTGGGTTTTCGGAGAAACCATTCTGGCCCTAACCCCTTCAATCGGCTTTGTCTCGGTACTGTTTGAAGTCTTGCGTACCCTTTGCTGGATCCTTTCCATGATTACCCTTCAAAACTTCCCCTTTGATGGTGCTTCTTAAGATGCCCCCAGCTTTGATTGATGCAGAGCAAATGAATGGATGAATGCATTTTTCTTTGCCAATTTTTATTATCTTTTTTTTTTTTATCATCATTTTTTTCATTATTTTTTTGATTTTTTTTTTTTTGCTTTCACAGGAAAAGATAGAGAGAGAGTATAAACATGATTGGAACGTAAACTGATCCCTTTTTATTGATAAGACAAAATTTGTGTACAAAAGACACTTAGATTTACAAATTTGAATTGAATGAAAACTTGAATGGAAATGAAAATGAAAAGAAAAAAGAAACTAGGCCCTAAAAGATAGACTCTAGGTGGACTATGATGGACTAGGATCGGATTGACTGTAGTGACTTTGTTCTTCTTGATGCTTCAATCAATCAGACATGTTGTTGTTGGTCTTGAACAATTCTTTTGTTCTTTTAGAGGTTTGATCTCAACCTTCTCAGACACAAACTTCATTCATTTCTAAGAAAAGTTCGAAAGGATCGAACGATTCTTGTTCAGTAATTTTTTTTTTGCATTAATCCCATGGTTAGGCAAGGGATTGGTTGTTATTCAGCTTGCTCTTGGGGATGATAGACCCATTGTCAACCAGGTCTTGTAGACGGTTTTTCAAAGTCCAGCATGATTCGGTCTTATGCCCATGTCCTTGATGGTACTCACAGTATTCATTGGCTTTGAAATTCCGGGGCAGGGGGTTTGGTAATGGCCTTGCTTCTAAGGGCTTCAGTAAATTTGCTTTCATTGCTTCTCGGAATACCAAAAGGATTGGCATGCCGAGATCAGTATATTGCCTCCTTGGCTGATTGTTTCCCAAATTCCCAACACGTAAAGGATTCGTGGGGATTATACTGGCTATTTCATTTGTCTCACTAGACCCAGCATGATTCTGCTTCTTGTATGAGTCTTCTTTGAGCCGACCCAACTGGATTAAGTCTTCCACCTTAGTTGCAGTCGCAATGAGCGATTGGAACGTAGGCAAGTACTGTGTTTGAAGCTGTGACTGGTAGACAGGCAGTAAATTCTTGATTATTATGTCAACTTGTTCCTGTTCAGAGGGTCGGTTGATCATTTGAGCAGCTTTGGCTCTCCACCTCGAAAGGAACGAGGAGAAGGGCTCATTGTTCTTTTGTTTAGTGGTTTCCAGCTCCCTCCGGGTAACATCCACTTCGATATTATAATGATACTGCGTGTTGAAAGCATTGCATATGTCCTCCCAATTCTTCATTTTGGAATGATCCAAGCTTACAAACCATCTTAATGCAGCACCAGTCAAAGATTGCTGAAACAACTGAGCAAGGAGCTCGCTGTTCAGGCCAAAGGGGTTGAGGGCACCCACATACATTTTCAGGTGCGTTTTGGGACAAGTGGTTCCGTCAAACTTATCCATGTTGGGCATCTTGAATTTTGTAGGTAATCTTGCTTTGGGGAACAAGGACAAGGAGTCCATGTCCACCACTTCTTTGTGTGTTTTAAGGGCAGTAACAGATCTTTCTAACAATTCCAGTTTTTCTCTCATTTTCTGAGCTTCCAACTCAGAAGCAGTTTTGGAGGGCATTTCTTCCAAGTTAGGGATAGGGTTTGAGGATGCAGATGTAGCACCAGGTCCTTGATTGGAGGCAGCATTACCATTTCCCCCAACTGGAGCCCCATTTCCATTACTACCGCCTAGTTCAGCTAATAGGACAATTCTTTGGGCAGCCAATGCCTCATTCATTCTAGCCTCCATTCTGGCTTTCAGTTGTTCAATGAGGTTTTGGATGTCGGTGAGTGATGCCATTGGTGCGGTTGGTGAAATTGGTCTTGTGGGTGAGAGCTCAGTTGGCGTTTCGGGTGCAGGTGGTCTTTGGAGGGGTACCTGTGAAAGGACATAGTCAAAATGATTAGACTATCCTATATAAGGTGTTTTCATAGGGGATGTGAGATAGTGTGAGGTAGGGTAGTGTAAGGGTAAGGTATTTGGACTTGACCCTTGTGATGTGGGTTGGTATGACCAAACAATGTAGGGTAGTGTTGGTAGGCTAGGACACCTAGGATAGGACCCAATGGGGTGTGATATGTAAGGTAGAGTGCTTAGGGTTGGACACCTCGACTTTTCGAAAGGCCCCAGGTTCTCAAAGAATTTTTTTTTTTTGGGCCTAAGGGGCCAAAATGTGAATTTTTGGGCCTTTGAGGCCAACATGTGAGTTTTTTGGGCCTTAGTGGCCAAATTGTGAATTTTTGGGCCTTATGGGCCAAATTGGGAATTTTTGGGCCTTTGTGACCAAATCGAAAATTTTAGGACCAAAATGTGATTTTCCAGGTCTTAGGGACCAAAATGTAAGTTTTCAGGTCTTAGGGACCAAAAATGTGAATTTTCAGGTCTCAGGGACCAAAATGTGATTTTCCAACTTTGAAATGGAAATTTTTTTTTTTTTTTTTTTTGCGTGAAGTATGGGATGAATGCGTGAATGCGCACAGCATCACAACATAATTCATTTTTAATGGAATGATTCAGCATCATCGGGTGCATGCAGTCCTAAAGGATAGGTTCTATAGGCTATGACACAAATAGAGAATTGGCTTATTAAGGGACCCTTGAACCTTGAGTAAGGATATACCTAACCACATGTGAAACAAAGAGTTTCGCGTGGGTCCAACGGTACGCATACTCATGGGTCACCTCCAAAAGGATTAGAGATGGTTTGCGGTAATAGGGAGGACGCTTTGGCTGTCCGTCGGCATAATCAAAGAGACCTGCCGATCAGCGCTACTTGCTATCCAGACTCAGAAGTTTGAACAGAAGAGAAGAAATTCATTTGAAGTTCATTTTTTATGCAATGGAGAAAAAGATTCTCAATCGTGCAAATAAATCAACAAGTTTTAATGTCTTAATTAAATTTTTCAATTAAGTTCAAATTTCCTCATCAAGTATTCTTAAAGAAAGAACACTTGATTCGTGCTAGGATACCCTGCAAAACAAAGCATTGTAAAATAATACCCTAAAGAAGGGCGGGTTAGGTTACACAACAATCGTAGTCCGCTTTATGCAAAATGATTACATAATTCCCCAGCAGAGTCGCCAAACTGTGAACCCCTTCCCCAAATGTCATAGGCATGTGATGCATATGATGAATGAGAAGAAATACACGTGATGTGTGTGAGTCGCCACCTTGTTTAATTATTTTAGGGTAAACTAGGAAAAAACCCTAAGTGACTCCATTTTTAATTAACCTAGTTACTAGATTAATTATCCCAATGATTAAGGCACAATCTACGAACCCGAGATGGATCCCGAGACTATGTCATGCTGATGAACTAACCGATGAATGAATGCTTTGCAAGGTGAATGATGGATTAATGAAATGTTTGAGTGATTTCGACTTGCCGCTCGGGGTTAAATCCCGAACGTGCCTACGTACTTCCGTTTGAATGGAAGATCAAAGTCAACGTAGTTCGATAGGCCTTCTTTGAAGGGCTTTGAATGGGTATGCTTTATGCATGAGTGTGTATGCTTTGTGCATAAGTGTGTATGCTTTGTGCATAAGTTTGTATGCTTCGTGCATTTTGTTTAGGCATTTTGCCAAAGGATCGATTGATTCGATTAGGCGTTCATCGCCAAATGTGTTGGTTTTAAGGCATTTGTGCCAAAAACGGTTGTCGGGCGATTTGTCGCCAAAGTCGTTGATTTTAGGGCTCTTAGCCAAAATGGTTGATTTAGGCAATCTGTTTGCCAAAATGATGTGATTGGGCGATTGTCGCCAAAATGATTGATTTTAAGGCCTTTGGCCAAAAAGTGTTGATTTAAGCAATTCGTTTGCTAAAATGTGTAATTTAGGCGATTGTCGCCAAAATGGTTGATTTTAGGGCCTTTGGCTGAAATGAGTTGATTTAGGCAATTAATTTACCAAAATGTTCGATTTAAGCGATTTGTCGCTAAAATGGTTGATTTTAGGCCTTTGGCCAAAAATTGGTTCATTTTAAGGCATTTTGCCAAAAATGTCGATTTTACGGCTTTGAGCCGAAAATGGTTGATTTTAAGGCATTTTGCCAAAAGATTGATTTTAATGTAGGCAATTTGTTGCCAAAAAAACGTGATTAAATGAGGCCGTTAGCCACAATTATTGATTAATTGGACTTTTAGGCGAGATTGTTCGAAATAAAGGCAATCGAACCATAGTTATTAATTAACTAGGCTCTTTAGCCAATATTGTCGGATTTAAACTTTAATACCACGATTATTGATTAACCGGGCATTTAAGCTTAATCAAATTAATTAAGGCAGTTTATTTACCAAAATAATAACGTGAATGCATTTATGCAATTGTAGAATTATTGAGAGTAGAAGAGAAATATGCATGAAGTGCTAAAATTAAATGGGCAGAGTTTTGTTTACATACCTGATTTAATCGATGACCGCTTCTTAACTCCCGATTAAGCTCCTCGCTTAGGAAATATTAATTAATTTTAATTTGTTTAATTTTAATGTCCAAATATCACAATAAAAATGCAATAAAAATTAAATTAAATGCAAAAAGCGGTAAAGAAAACGCAAGGAGCGTGAGAGGGAGAAGGATTCGTCCGTCAACACAGACCGGGGTGTCAAAAATAGGCTGAAAATGGTCTATTTATAGGCCATTTTCGGGTCTAGGGCGGCAGGTGCCGCCTGGCTTGGCGGCAGCTGTCGCCCAAGAGGCTGGGCGGCAGGTGCCGCCCAGTCGGTGGGGCGGCAGGTGCCGCCCATGCTGGGCGGCAGGTGCCGCCTAGTCGGTGCGGGGGCAGTTGCCGCCCATGCTGGGCGGCTGCTGCCGCCCAGGCGGTGGGGCGGCAGGTGCCGCCCATGCTGGGCGGCACCTGCCGCCGTGTCCGGCGGCCGGCGCTGCCGTAGCTGGTGGTGGCCACCATGTCTCGCTCCGGGAGCTTTTTTTGGGAGTTTTCGACCTCCAAAAATCATTCCGGGACCGGTTCTGCGATCCTCGTGAAATTTCGGACTTTTCAAGTACCATATTGACATATTTCCAGTAAATGTCCAAAATGGCCTCCGGTTCGGCCGGACTGTTTCCAGTAAATGTCAAATTTACTGTAGCAAAGTCAAACTAATTGGCATGGCACTGTAGCAGCATGTTTTCCTCCATTTAAAGAGTTTCACATGCCACCAACAACATGAGAAGCCTCAAAATTTGAGTATTCACAAGGAGTGTAATAGGGAATGCTGTATGGAAGGTGCAAATTGGCCAAGCCCGGATGAACTGGCCCGGCAGCTTCTAAAATAGCCTGAGGAACCCTGAAAGCACCAACCGAATGGCTAGGGCCAGCCCGAGACAGACCCTCCACCGGAGTGGCAGAAGAGGGACGGGTAGTAGGCCTCCTCCTTGGGGTCCTGGCCGAAGGGCTTGAAGCCCGAGAAGAACGAGTGCCAAGCGGTTGGGAAGGAGTCGACCTCGAAAGACTGTCAAGCCGAGATCCAATAGGCTGCATCAGAAACATCTGGCAAAATTCATCATAATCCCCACTCCGGATAAATTCCATATGCGGAATGCCCTCAGTATGGGCCTCGGTAAGAATCATCTGTTTGCCCGCTCGCATGTCCTCCGGAGGAGGATGAGGAACGGAGCGGCAGCCCCTAATCTGGAAGTCCACTCTCTCACCCAAATAATAGCGTCTCAAGACAGGATGAGACAGAACAACCCGCCGCTGAGACAAGGCCTCTGATCGCCGAAAATAGGGATCAGCCTCAATCAAACTTTGGAGTCGGGCGTTCATCGCCCCCGCCTCAACCTATGTGGGAGAAGCAAAATGTGTTAATAAATCCTTTTTATTTCCACATACTCAAGGGGAACTAAAAGCACTCACCTGATCCATGGTACAAGTATCGAAGAAGGTCCGCAGGTCTCCTAAAGACTTCTTGCATAGAACAAACCGGTGATTTGCTCGGTACCACCTCCAAGCCAAAGGTACCAGCCCTAATCCAAGATCAGTATGAGTCAGCTCTGGGCGGATGTAGGGAAAATACTCAAAAGCCCAAGTTTGCAAAACGAAAGAAGGGATCAGTGGAAAAAAGAGACAACACAGAAAGGGAATATGTTCTTTACATTACCTCCCAGAAATAGTAGGTCCCGCTGAGCTTACAGTGGCCACGACTCAAATCGCACATATCATCATACATGCGGCTCAGAATAGCGCCGACCCAGTCATACTCAGTAAGATGGGCCAAATCCTGCAAACTCTTCAGAATAGAAGGGTTAAATTTGTCCTTCCTGTTAAACCAGAAGGTCGAGGCAAATAGCAGCAACAGAGTGAATCTAGCTACCTGAGTAGCCGTTAGCTCTCCCTGCCTGTATCTAGCATAAATGTCGGGGGCCTGGAGGGATAGCCAGTGTCTCGAAATACTCAGAACAGGGGCAGAAGAGTTAGGATTGACAATTTGGGGCAGGTCAATCCCTATCAGCTCCATCATCCGATCAGGGGTGACCTCAGTCCTCCAATCATCATATAGCTCGATCGGCCGAGTGCCAAAAGGAATCCCGGAGATCACCGAAAAGTCAGTTGGGGTCATCGTCATCTCACCCCAAGGGAAATGGAAAGTGTTGGTGGTGTCCCACCATCTCTCAGCCAGTGCACCCAGTAGGCTCTTGTAATTCTGCCTACCCAGCTCAAGATGTCTTAAAAAGTCCAGATGAGAAGGACTGATGATGGCTCCGACCGGGCTGTTATGGTCGAGTATGTCAATTGGGATCTCAGCAACAGAGGACTCGCCTACATCCAGCCTAATGTTTGGATCCTAAAAGGTAAAATGGCTTAAAATTATTCTTTAGTTCCTTACTAAGGATAATGTCTCAATTCTCCCCTAGCATGCATACTAATAAGACGGTAAGTGCAGAAAAATTTGTCTTCACAGTTCGGCCACAGAGGCCCAAGAAATCACGATTTGGCCTAAGGCCTGAAAAGTCACAATCAGGCCACAGAGGCCCAAAATTTTCACCATTTGGCCTAAGGCCCAGATAATAAATAAATGAGAGTGACATGGGAACTGACCTGGGCATAGACACCGGTGACAGAAGCATGAGTGTCGACATCTGCTATCACACGGATTTCGTCAAGAGAAATCCCCAGGGACTCTAGAAAATCCTTATCGCTACTATAACTCGAAGAAGCCATGGATGAAGGGAGGATGAGAGAATTTGAGAGAGATCTTTAGAGTAAAGAGATAGGAGTAAATGAAAAATGAAAAATTTGAGCTATTTATAAAGAAAAAGGGGCCAAAAGGCGGTCCTCTGGACGCGTCTGTTTTTTCGCCTCCAAAAATTGTGTTTCAAACAACCACCGACTGCCATAAATCATCTTTATGGTCGTCGGTGGGGGGCAACTGTGAATACCCAAATTTTGAGGCTCAAAAAGCCTATTTTTTCGGACTGCAAACAGTCCGGCCGGACCAAAGACCATTTTGGAAGTTCGCCGGAAGTAGGCCAATATGGTACTTGAAACGTCCGGAAAATTGCGAGGATCGCAGAACTGGTCCCGGAATATTTTTTGGGGGTCCAAAACTCCCGAAAAAGCCTCTGGAGCGAAAAAAAAGGCACGGGTCGATGTGCCCGCCCTGCCCGCCCACCCTCAAGGGCGGTCCAGCCTGCCCAAGCAGGGCGGGCGCGCCCGCTCGGACCGGTCGGGCATGCCCGCCCAGCAGAGCGGGCGCGCTCGCCCGGACCGGGCGGGCGCTCCTGACCGTCTCAGGCAGGCAAGCCCGCCCTGCCCAGGCGGGCACACCCGCCCAATTGGGGCGGGTACGCCCGCCCTGGAGGGCATGCCCGTCTTGGAAAGGCAGCACGCCCGCCTTCCAGGGCGGGCAGAACCGCCCTCGAGTTTCTTTTTTCCTATAAAATCGACCCCGGGGCCTCCGTTTTTACTCACTCACTCTGTGTTGACGGACGCTCCTTCTCCCCTACGCTCCTTGCGATTCTTTACTGCTTTTCTGCATTTTAGTTTAGCTTTAATTGCTTTCTTGCCTTGTTAAGTGGTCATTAAAATCAAATTAATTAATATTACCTTAACGAGGAGCTTAACCTAGAGTTAAGAAGCGGTCGACGATTAAATCAGGTACATGAACTAGACTCTGCCTATTTAATTTTAGCACTTCATGCATACTTCTCTTGTACTCCTAATAATTCTACAATTGCATAAAAGCATTCACGTCAATCATTAGGCAAATAAACTGCCTCAATTAAATAAATTTAGGCCGAACGCCCGGTTAATCAATAATCGTGGTGATAAGCTTAAATCCGACAATATTGACTTAAAATACCTAGTTAATTAATAACTACGGTGTATTTGCCTATTTCGAACAGTTCAGTTAAAAGTCCAATTAATCAATAATTGTGGCTAAAGACCTTAATAAATCACGTTTTTTTTGGCAACAAATTGCCTATAGTTTAATCAATCACATTGTTGGCAACAAATTGCCTATGGTTTAATCAATCGCTTTTGGCAAACAAATTGCCTATAAGTAAGATTAACCATTTTTTAGCGACAAATCGCTTAAATCACTCTTTTTGGCTAAAAGCCTTAAAATCAATCAATTTTTGGCGACAATCGCCCAATCATCAGCTTTTGGCACACAGATTGCCTAAATCAACTTTTTTTGGCTAAAAGCCTTAAAATAATCAATTTTGGCGACAATCGCCTAAATCACATCAATTTTTGGCAACAATTGCCTAAATCAATCCATTTTGGCGACAATCGCCCAATCAACATTTTTTGGCAATCAAATTGCCTAAATCACTCTTTTTGGCTAAAAACCTTTAAAATCAATCATTTTGGCGACAATCGCCTAAAATCAATCATTTTGGCAATCAAATTGCCTAAATCACTCTTTTTGGCTAAAAGCCTTAAAATCAATCATTTTAGGCGACAATCGCCTAAAATCAATCATTTTGGCAATCAAATTGCCTAAATCAATCTTTTTGGCTAGAAGCCTTAAATCAGTCAATTTTTGGCAATAAAATTGCCCAATCAACATTTTGGCAACAAATGCCAAATCAAATCAATCAATTCTTTGGCAAAATGCCTAAACAAAATGCACGAAGCATACACACACTCATGCATTAAGCATACCCATTCAAAGCCCTTCAAAGAAGGCCTATCGAACTACGTTGACTTTGATCTTCCATTCAAACGAAAGTACGTAGGCACGTTTGGGATCTAACCCCGAGCGACAAGTCGAAATCACATAAACATTTTATTTGGTCCAATTATTTCAATTTACCCTACAAAGCATTCATCCATAGGTTAGTTCATCAGCATGACATAGTCTCGGGATCCACCTCGGGTTCGTAGACCATGCTTTAAACATTGGGTTAATTAATCTAGTAATTAGGTTAATTAAAATCGGAGTCACTTAGGGATTATCCTAGTTTACCCTAAAATAATTAAACAAGGTGGCGACTCATACATTCACGTGCATTTCTGCCCTTAGTCACATGCATCATATGCATTTGATGTTTTGGGGAGGGGTTCACAAAGTCATCTTGATTGGAGTTGAGTGACGCAACCTACAGTGCCATCACGCACCTCGTAGCTGCGTGATGCAACTCTAATGCAAGCCAGACACCTTTAAATTAGTCTAATTTAAA
This sequence comes from Jatropha curcas, assembly GCF_041381405.1. Taxonomy (NCBI): domain Eukaryota; kingdom Viridiplantae; phylum Streptophyta; class Magnoliopsida; order Malpighiales; family Euphorbiaceae; genus Jatropha; species Jatropha curcas. The sequence goes on along the minus strand of NC_143157.1, from coordinate 5,161,920 downwards.
TCCTTGGGTTAAAAGACTTCTGGATAGCTGTGACCCCTCATTCCGCATCCTCGTATCCTCATTGGGTTAGGTGGGGGCATAAAGACACGCGTCAACAGTTTGCCCCCCCACTTTATCATTAATTGTATAAACGATTAATGCTAAAGTGGCTCATTGATGTGCCTTCAACCTTGGATTGAATGAAATGGTTGTCCTGATCATCTGGTCACGTCCAAAGCTCAGTCTGATCGGCTTTGTTGGCTCCAGTCAGATAGGTAACGATCTCCAAAACTCGATCTGATTGGTTTTGAAGATACCTCCGAAGCTCAGTCTAATTGGCTCGAAGGATTTTGATTTGATTGCCCTGATCAACTTCGTAATCCACCATCATTAATCAGGAAAAAGATTTGACTTGATCCTCTTCGTAATCCACCATCACGAATCGAGAACAACAGCAAAGCTCAGTCTGATCGGCTTTGTTGTTCACCTCCTCAGCTTAGTCTGATCGGCTTCAGAGGAGTTGGTATAGAGATTGTCTTGATCAGCTTCGCAATAACCATCACTAATCAGGATTTGAGTCAGCTTCGAAAAACCATCACTGACTCAATTAAGGATTGACTCAATCAGCTTCGCAATACACCATCATTAATCGAGAAAACGATCCAAACAGCTTCGTAATACACCATTACTGCTTGGTGGGACCTAACGGCTTCGAGAAACCATCACCGGTTGGCCTGAAAAATTTTCCAAGAGAAAAGAGCAATTTCTGTCTACAAGCAGATCTTGCCTTTGTTAGATGTTGGAGTATCACATGCCCCCATGCATTAATAATCATAAACTTTGAAATTAGAAATTTTTGCATCGGGGCGAAAGATTTTATTTTTGCCCCCAGTCCGGAATCCATCCCAAGACCAAAAATATTATCTTTTAAGCAAACCTTGAAAATTTTATTATTTTTTATCCATTGCAAAAAAATTTTAAACTTTAGCAAAAATTGCTAAATTTTTCTTGTCTCAAATTTTTAGGTATACTTTTCCTAATGCGGTGTTGAAAGAAGACTTACCTGAGGGTATCTGATGATTTTGCCCCCTGTGTGACGAGTAGATGAAATTGTTGAAGTATATGAGCCGCACACCGACTCCAAATTGATTTTTTTTTTTAGATTTTTCTTTATTCCTGCACAAAGAAAACAAAACCACAGAGACAAAAAGGAGGCATCCCACCCACTTGCAAGAGTGGTCCACCTTGTTAACACGGGCATAAATGCCCATCAACTTTATTCCAAAATGGACGAAAGACAATACAACAAAATGAAAGCCAACCAAAACCATAAAAACAAAAGGGTTTACATTTTTTGAAAAAGATAAGGCGACCATTTGATCACCTGCAACATTCAGAAAGAGATAAAATATGCAACTTCTTCATGTATGCATGAGCCTATTTAAGTGCTGAGGATTTTTGTTCATGGTCTTTCTTTATTGATCCGTCCAAGGAAACCACCAGGGAAAATAACATTTGACCTCAAATGATCGCTGTCTCAGAGAATCCAGTACCCGGGCAGGACCAACAACCAAAAATCTTCAAAACAAACATGCAGTCATACAAATCCTGTGATAGCTTAACAAATTTGCCCACTTTGCGAGGCTATCAATTCCCCCACACTTAGCTCTTTGCTTGTCCCCAAGCAAAACATTCATCTCTCTTTTTTTTATGTTGACCATGTGTGAACCCCTTACCCCGGCTACTAGGCATATAATGAATATGACTAAAGGGCAGAAATGCACGTGAGTGTGTGAGTCGCCACCTTGTTTAATTATTTTAGGGTAAACTAGGAAAAAACCCTGAGTGACTCCAATTTTAATTAACCTAGTTACTAGATTAATTATCCAATGTTTAAGGCACAGTCTGCGAACCCGAGGTGGATCCCGAGACTATGTCATGCTGATAAACTAACCGATGAATGAATGCTTTGCAAGGTGAATAATGGATTAATGAAATGTTTAAATGATTTCGACTTGCCGCCCGGGGTGAAATCCTGAACGTGCCTACGTACTTCCGTTTGAATGGAAGATCAAAGTCAACGTAGTTCGATAGGCCTTCTTTGAAGGGCTTTGAAGGTGTATGCTTAATGCATGAGTGTGTGTATGCTTTGTGCATGTTTGTTTAGGCATTTTGCCAAAGGATCGATTGATTCGATTAGGCGTTCGTCGCCAAAAATGTTGGTTTTAAGGCATTTGTGCCAAAAATGGTTGTCGGGCGATTTGTCGCCAAAGTTGATATTTGGGCTTATTATTGCCAAAATTGATGTTCGGGCTTATTATTGCCGAAATGATTGATTTTAAGGCTTTTAGCCAAAATGTGTTGATTTAGGCAATCTGTTTGCCAAAATGATATGATTGGGCGATTGTCACCAAAATGATTGATTTTAAAGCTTTTAGCCAAAATGTGTTGATTTAGGCAATCTGTTTGCCAAAAGTGTTGATTGGGCGATTGTCGCCAAAATGGTTGATTTTAGGGCCTTTGGCCGAAATGTGTCGATTTAGGCAACCTGTTTGCCAAAAGTGTTGATTGGGCGATTGTCGCCAGAATTGATTGATTTTAAGGCCTTTGGCCAAAAGATTGATTAATTTAAGGCATTTTGCCAAAAAGTTCGATTTAAGCGATTTGTCGCTAGACAGTGGTTAATCTAATTTATAGGCAATTTGTTTACCAAAATTGATTAAACCGTAGGCAATTTGTTGCCAAAATGTGATTGATTAAACTGTAGGCAATTTGTTGCCAAAACGCGATTGATTAAGACTTTTAGCCACAATTATTGATTAATTGGACCTTTAGGCGAAGTGTTCGAAATAAAGGCAATTACACCGTAGTTATTGATTAACTAGGCATTTTAGCCAATATTGTCGGATTTAAGCTTTAACGCCACGTTTATTAATTAACCGGACATTTAAGCTTAATCGTGTTTAATTAAGACAGTTTATTTGTCTAAATGATGACGTGAATGCATTTATGCAGTTGTAGAATTATTAAGAGTAGAAGAGAAATATGCATGAAGTGCTAAAATTAAATGAGCAGAGTTTCGTTTGTGTACCTGATTTAATCGACGGCCGCTTCTTAGCTCCAGATTAAGCTCCTCGTTTAGGAAATATTAATTAATTTTATTTTGTTTAATTTTAGTGTCCAAGTATCACAATAAAAATGCAATAAAAATTAAATTAAATGCAAAAAGCGGTAAAGAAATCGCAAGGAGCGTGGGAGGGAGGAAGATCGTCCGTCAACACAGACAGAGGTGTCAAAATTGAAGAGGTAAGTGGCCTTTTATAGGCAAAAAATGGGTCGCCGGCGGCAGGTGCCACCGTGGTCGGCGGCAGGTGCCCCCTGCCGCCGGCGGTCCGGCGGCAGGGGCCGCCGGCGGTCCGACGGCATGTGCCGCCGGCGGTCCGACGGCATGTGCCGCCGGCGGTCCGACGGCATGTGCCGCCGGCGGTCCGACGGCATGTGCCGCCGTGGCCGGCGGCAGGTGCCGCCGGTGCCGGTGGCAGGTGCCACCGTGACGGTGGCCGGAGCTACCGTGCTCGGCCGCGGTTACTTGGGCTTTTTCACTCCGGAGGAGTTTTCGGGAGTTTCGGGTCTCCGAAAAATATTCCGGGACCTGTTCCGTGATCGTTGCGACATTCCGGACATTTTAAGTACCATATTGGCATACTTTCGGTGAGTTTTCAAATTTACTGTAGCAAAGTCCAACTAATTGGCATGGCACTGTTGCAGGCCGGACTGTTTGCAGTCTAGAAAAACTGGCTTTTTGAGCCTCAAAATTTGAGTATTCACAGTTGCCCCCCACTGGCTATCATAAAAATGATTTATGAGAGCCAGTGGCTGTCTGAAGGAGCAAATTTTGAGGATGGGCAGAGAAGGAAACCCCGCCCAATTGTTTTGTCTTTTTTTTTTTTTTTTTTTTTTTTTTTTGAAATAAAATGATCAAATGCATGGATTTATGTTTGCAACTTAAAGATGTTTTTGCCTCTTTGAGGACTTAAAAAGAAATTTTGCCTCTTAGAGGACTTGAAAAAGATGTTTTCCCCTTTTGACGAGGGCTTGAAAAGAGATTTTGCCTCTTAATGAGGGCTTGAGAAGATGTTTTGCCTCTTAGAGGACTTGAAAAGATGTTTTGCCTCTTAGAGGACTTGAAAAGATGTTTTGCCTCTTGATGAGGGCTTGGAAAGATGTTTTGCCTCTTAGAGGACTTGAAAAGATGTTTTGCCTCTTAATGAGGGCTTGAAAAAGATATTTTGCCTCTTAATGAGGGCTTGAAGAGATTTTGCCTCTTAGAGGACTTGAAAGGATGTTTTGCCTCTTGATGAGGGCTTGAAAAGATATTTTGCCTCTTAGAGGACTTGAAAAGATGTTTTGCCATCTTAATGAGGGCTTGAAAAGATGTTTTTGCCTCTTAATGAGGGCTTGAAAAGAGATTTGTTTTATTTTTGTTTTTTTTTCTTTGAGAACCAAGGGTCCACCTAAAGTCAAAATGATCAAATGGCTTGGTTTTGGATGAAAAACGGTTGGTTATTGGTTAGAGTTTCATCCTAGGTTTTATGTAGAAAAAGGTTAACCATTAACGGGGTTCTACCCTGGGTTTGTGTAAAAGAGATTGACGATGGTTGGGTTTCACCCTGGGTTGTGTATTTTTTTTTTTATAACACTTGCCCCTGAATCCGACTTGGAGGATTTTGCCCCCTGCTTGAGAGAATTGATGCCCTTATTAGCTGAAATAGAATTTCTTCCTAATGAAAGACTAAAAATTCCGTGATTACTTCTGTGATGGGAGAATGGTGAAGGTTCTTATCACTTCTTGCCCACAGAATGGTGCTGACCATGGAATACTTCAAAACATTGGTGTTGTACTTGTCCAATCGATTGAGGAATCAAAGAGAACAAAGCCACTTATATGCTCGAGGAAACGAACAAGGTGAATGACATCGCTCGTCTGAAAGGATCGAAGAAACGATGGTCCGAGTGGAGACGAGGTATTAAAGGATTACCTCTCAACGATTGTGTTTGACATTTTTTTTTTTAGGGTTATTTTGGAAACCCCGGGGATTGAATTGACATTTTCCTCTCTCTCTTCTTTTTTTTTCGAGGAATGACTCAAAGAGTGACGCTTTCAAATGAACTTTTGAGAATGACTCGATTTTTGTGACTCGTTGGGGAATGACCACTGGTGATGGGGACTTGATTTTAGAGACTCATTGGAGACTCGATTTAAAGACTCAAATTTTTCTTGTAGTGAATTTTGACTCGAAGGAAATCAGTGATTCCCGAAAAAAATGATTTATATACTCCCAAGGAGACCTTTGAAAGGGATTTTTTTTTTTTTTTTAAGGACATACTTTGCTATTTATCCTACAAAAATGGACTCTCTAAAAGAATTCATGAGAGCACTTTTTTTTTTTTTTCGCCTTAACTTTTGCCTAGTAGCCGCCCTTTCGGGTTTTCGACTCTAGCAGGCTCTTTGCCCTAACTTTTGCCTAGACCGCCCTTTCGGGTTTTCAGCCTAGCGGGCTCAATTCTTGCCTGAAGCCGCCCTTTCGGGTTTTCAACTCCAGCTTTTATTTTTCTTTTCTTCTCTCTTTTTTTTTATTTATTTATTTTTTTTATTGGCAAAGAGAAAATGCTATTTATGATGCAAACTTATGTTTGTGACCTCGCCTTCGTGGCTGCCTACGTATCTCCAAGAACTCTTCAGGGAATGGGGAGAATCAGGTCTTTCGTAGTTCCTTCTGGGATGCGAACTTCGTGCTCGGCTGGTGCGGAATTCATCTCCGACTTGATGTTAGTGCAGAATTCATTTCTGACTTAATTTCTTCGCGGGATTCCTTCCCGGCTTGAGGTCTTTGCGAGATTCATTCCCGACTTGATGTTGATGCAGAATTCATTTCTGGCTTGATTTCGTCGCGGGATTCCTTCCCGGCTTGAGGTCTTTGCGAGATTCATTCCCGACTTGATGTTGATGCAGAATTCATTTCTGGCTTGATTTCATCGCGGGATTCCTTCCCGGCTTGATGTCTTTGCGGGATTCCTTCCCGGCTTGATGTCTTTACGGGATCCATTCCCGGCTTGATGTTGATGCAGAATTCATTTCTGACTTGGTTTCTTCGCGGGATTCCTTCCCGGCTTGATGTCTTTGCGGGATTCCTTCCCGGCTTGATGTCTTTGCGGGATTCTTTCCCGACTTGATGTTGAATCAACTTATTGACTCCAGCTCGTATGATAGTGATAACCCTAGGCGAATCTGATTTTGTTGTCGTAGTGGTTTTACCACGGGTTGACTGAAATATGACTTGTATTCATCACAAAGAGTTTTGAATACCCACATTGTGGTGGTAACTTGAGTGGCTTGAGTGTTGAAGAAGCTTTTATGCTTTGAGTTTATGACTTCGCCATGTTTGAATTCTTGAGGTTGATTTGGTTCCTTTTCTTGAACTTTATCTTCCTCTGAACTTGAAACTTATTTTCTCAATGGTTCTCCTCTCCATAAGGAATTTTGAGGAGACTCTTCCTTTTCCTTGTTTTGAGAAATGATCCTTGTTTATAAGGACACTTGTACTTGTGCCATGCTTGGCGCTTGATTTTCAAGGTGTTTGTTGTCTTCCAATTTGTGGAAATGACTGCTCCTTTTATGCTGCTTTTTCAAAATGTGAGCAGCCGCTTGATCTTTGTCCTTATGGCTGAAATGGTTAGTCATCTACCCTTGATGGGCTTGAATTTAACGGAGAGCTTGCAGTTGACCCGTTTTTGACAACTTGATTTCCCGTAGCTTTGTCCTTGATTCCTTTCTTTTGTGCAGAAGTTCCTTTTCACCTATTTTTTTTCTTTTTGCTTGTTTGCTTCCTTTTGACTAGGGGTTCCTCTCGTCCTGTTTTTCCTTTTGCTTGCGTAGAAGCAGCCTCTCCATAAAGAATTTCGAGGCAACTTGATTCTGAGATGACTTGAGTAGTGTATGGATAGCATTGCGACTTCGTGCAGACCCAACCCAATTCCAAACATAACTTCTTTATTCTGTCGCTTTTAAGCTCAAAATTCAGACGCCTCTCCGTCGGAGCAGCTTCCTTTCCTGGGTTTTCGGAGAAACCATTCTGGCCCTAACCCCTTCAATCGGCTTTACCTCGGTACTGTTTGAAGTTTTGCATACCCTTTGCTGGATCCTTTCCATGATTACCCTTCAAAACTTCCCCTTTGATGGTGCTTCTTAAGATGCCCCCAGCTTTGATTGATGCAGAGCAAATGAAAGGATGAATGCATTTTTCTTTGCCAATTTTTATTAACCTTTTTTTTTTGTCATCATTTTTTATTTTTCAATTTTTTTATTATCTTTTTCGATTTTTTTTTTTTTTGTGCTTTCACAGGAAAGGATAGGGAAAGAGTATAATCATGATTGGAATGTAAACTGATCCCTTTTTATTGATAAGACAAAATTTGTGTACAAAAGACACTTAGATTTACAAATTTGAATTGAATGAAAAAAAACTTGAATGGAAATGAAAATGAAAAGAAAAGCTAGACCCTAAAAGATAGACTCTAGGCGGACTGTGATGGACTAGGATTGGATTGACTGTAGTGACTTTGTTCCTCTCGATGCTTAAATCGATCAGACAGGTTGTTGTTGGTCTTGAACAATTCCTTTGTTCTTTTTGGAGGCTTGATCTCAACCTTCTCAGACACGAACTTCATTCATTTCTAAGAAAAGTTCGAAAGGATCGAACGATTCTTGTTCAGCAAATTTTTTTTTTTGCATTAATCCCATGGTTAGGCAAGGGATTGGTTGATATTCAGCTTGCTCTTGGGGATGATGGACCCATTGTCAACCAGGTCTTGTAGACGGTTTTTCAAAGTCCAGCATGATTCTGCTTCTTATACGAGTCTTCTTTGAGTTGACCCAACTGGATTAAGTCTTCCACCTTAGTTGCAGTCGCAATGAGCGATTGGAACATAGGCAAGTACTGTGTTTGAAGCTGTGACTGGTAGACAGGCAGTAAATTCTTGATTATTATGTCAACTTGTTCCTGTTCAGAAGGTCGGTTGATCATTTGAGCAGCTTTGGCTCTCCACCTCGAAAGGAATGAGGAGAAAGACTCATTGTTCTTTTGTTTAGTAGTTTCCAGCTCCCTCCGGGTAACATCCACTTCGATATTATAATGGTACTGTGTGTTGAAAGCATTGCACATGTCCTCCCAATTCTTCATTTTGGAACGATCCAAGCTTACAAACCACCTTAATGCAGCACCAGTCAAAGATTGCTGAAACAACTGAGCAAGGAGCTCGCTGTTCAGGCCAAACGGGTTGAGGGCTCCCACATACATTTTCAGGTGCGTTTTGGGACAAGTGGTTCCGTCAAACTTATCCATGTTGGGCATTTTGAATTTTATTGGCAGTCTCACTTCGGGGAACAAGGACAAGGAGTCCATGTCCACCACTTCCTTGTGTGTCTTGAGGGCAGTAATAGACCTTTCCAACAGTTCTAATTTTTCTCTCATTTTCTGAGCTTCCAGCTCAGAAGCGGTTCTGGAGGGCATGTCATCCAGGTCAAGGGTAGGTTTTGTCGGTTCAGTACCAGGTCCCTGATTGGAGGTAGCGGGTCCACTTCCCCCAGCGGAAGCCCCATTTCCATTATCCATACCTAGTTCAGCTATTAGTGCAGTCCTTTGGGCAGCCAATGCTTCATTCATTCTAGCCTCCATCCTGGCTTCCATTTGTTCCATGAGGTTTTGGATGTCAGACAGTGATGCCATTGGTGCAGGTGGGGTTGTTGGAGTTGTAGGTGAGAGCTCAGTTGGTGTTTCGGGTACAGGTGGTCTTTGGAGGGGTACCTGTGAAAGGACATAGTCAAAACGATTAGACTATCCTGTATAAGGTGTTTTCATAGGGTATGTGAGATAGTGTGAGGTAGGGTAATGTTGGTATGCTAGGACACCTAGGATAGGACCCAATGGGATGTGATATGTAAGGTAGAGTGCTTAGGGCTGGACACCTCGACTTTTTGAAAAGCCCTAAGTTCTCAAAGAATTTTTTTTTTTTTTGGGCCTTAGGGGCCAAAATGTGAATTTTTGGGCCTTTGAGGCCAACATGTGAGAATTTTTGGGCCTTTAGGGCCAAATTGAGAATTTTTGGGCCTTTGGGGCCAAATTGAGAATTTTTGGGCCTTTGTGGCCAAAGTGGGCATTTTTGGGCCTTTGTGGCCAAAATGTGAATTTTTGGGCCTTATAGGCCAAATTGGGAATTTTTGGGCCTTTGTGGCCAAAATGGGAATTTTTGAGCCTTTGTGGCCAAAATGGGAATTTTTGGGCCTTTAGGGCCAAATTGAGAATTTTTTGGGCCTCTATGGCCAAATTGAGAAATTTTTGGGCCTCTATGGCCAAATTGTGAATTTTCGGGCCTCTGTGGCCAAAATGTGAACTTTTGGGCCTTTGAGGCCAAGATGTGAACTTTTGGGCCTTAGGGACCAAACTGGGTATTTTTGGGCCTTTGGGGCCGAATTGCGAATTTCTGGGCCTCTGTGGCCAAATTGAGAATTTTTGGGCCTTAGGGGCCAAAATGTGAATTTCTGGGCCTTTGTAGCCAAATTGTGAATTTCAGGGCCTTTGGGGCCAAATTGTGAATTTCTGGGCCTCTGTGGCCAAATTGTGAACTTTTGGGCCTTTGAGGCCAAGATGTGAACTTTTGGGCCTTAGGGGCCAAGATGTGAATTTTAGGGCCTTAAGGGCCAAGATGTGAATTTTAGGGCCTTAGGGGCCAAGATGTGGATTTTCGGGGCCTTTGGGGCCAAATTGGGAATTCTTGGGCCTTTGTGGCCAAAATGGGAATTTTTGGGCCTTACAGGCCAAATTGGGAATTTTTGGGCCTTAGGCCAAATTGAGAATTTTTAGACCTTTGTGGCCAAAATGTGAATTTTTGGGCCTTAGAGGCCAAATTGGGAATTTTTGGGCCTTTGAGGCCAAATTGAAAATTTTTGGGCCTTTGGGGCCAAATCGGAAATTTTAGGACCAAAATGTGATTTTCCAGGTCTTAGGGACCAAAATGTAAGTTTTCAGGTCTTAGGGACCAAAATGTGAATTTTCAGGTCTCAGGGATCAAAAATGTAATTGTTTTTAGGTCTCAGGGACCAAAATGTGATTTTTCAGCTTTGAAATGGAATGTTTTTTTTTTGTAAGAGTCTTTTTTTTTTAATCATTTTCCAGACCCTCTTTTTTTTTGTAAAGTATGGGATGAATGCGTGAATGCGCACAATATCAAAACATAATTCATTTTAATGGAATGATTCAGCATCATTGGGTGCATATAACCTTAAAGGATAGGTTCTATAAGCTATGACACAAATAGAGAATCGGATTATTAAGGGACCCTTGAACCTTGAGTAAGAATGTACCTAACCACATGTGAAACAAAGAGTTTCGCGTGGGTCCAACGGTACGCATACTCATGGGCCATCCCCAAAAGGATTAGGGATGGTTTGCGGTAACAGGGAGGACGCTTTGGCTGTCCGTCGACATAATCAAAGAGACCTGCCGATCAGCGCTACTTGCTATCCAGACTCAGAAGTTTGAACAGAGAGAGAAAAAATTCATTTGAAGTTCATTTATTTTATGCAATGGAGAAAAGGATTCTCAATCGTGCAAATAAATCAACAAGTTTTAATGTCTTAGTCACATTCTACAATTAAGTCCAAATTTCCTTATCAAATATTCTTAAAGAAAGAACACTTGATTCGTGCTAGGATATCCTGCAAAACAAGGCACAACAAAATAGTACCCTAAAGAAGGGCGGGTTAGTTTACACAACAATTGTAGTCCACTTTATGCAAAATGATTACATAATCCCCAGCAGAGTCGCCAAACTGTGAACCCCTCCCCCAAATGTCATAGGCATATGAATGCATATGATTAAGGACAGAAATGCACGTGAGTGTGTGAGTCGCCACCTTGTTTAATTATTTTAGGGTAAACTAGGAAAAAACCCTGAGTGACTCCAATTTTAATTAACCTAGTTACTAGATTAATTATCCCAATGTTTAAGGCACAGTCTGCGAACCCGAGGTGGATCCCGAGACTATGTCATGCTGATAAACTAACCGATGAATGAATGCTTTGCAAGGTGAATAATGGATTAATGAAATGTTTAAATGATTTCGACTTGCCGCCCGGGGTGAAATCCTGAACGTGCCTACGTACTTCCGTTTGAATGGAAGATCAAAGTCAACGTAGTTCGATAGGCCTTCTTTGAAGGGCTTTGAAGGTGTATGCTTAATGCATGAGTGTGTGTATGCTTTGTGCATGTTTGTTTAGGCATTTTGCCAAAGGATCGATTGATTCGATTAGGCGTTCGTCGCCAAAAATGTTGGTTTTAAGGCATTTGTGCCAAAAATGGTTGTCGGGCGATTTGTCGCCAAAGTTGATATTTGGGCTTATTATTGCCAAAATTGATGTTCGGGCTTATTATTGCCGAAATGATTGATTTTAAGGCTTTTAGCCAAAATGTGTTGATTTAGGCAATCTGTTTGCCAAAATGATATGATTGGGCGATTGTCGCCAAAATGATTGATTTTAAAGCTTTTAGCCAAAATGTGTTGATTTAGTCAATCTGTTTGCCAAAAGTGTTGATTGGGCGATTGTCGCCAAAATGGTTGATTTTAGGGCCTTTGGCCGAAATGTGTCGATTTAGGCAACCTGTTTGCCAAAAGTGTTGATTGGGCGATTGTCGCCAGAATTGATTGATTTTAAGGCCTTTGGCCAAAAGATTGATTAATTTAAGGCATTTTGCCAAAAAGTTCGATTTAAGCGATTTGTCGCTAGACAGTGGTTAATCTAATTTATAGGCAATTTGTTTACCAAAATTGATTAAACCGTAGGCAATTTGTTGCCAAAATGTGATTGATTAAACTGTAGGCAATTTGTTGCCAAAACGCGATTGATTAAGGCTTTTAGCCACAATTATTGATTAATTGGACCTTTAGGCGAAGTGTTCGAAATAAAGGCAATTACACCGTAGTTATTGATTAACTAGGCATTTTAGCCAATATTGTCGGATTTAAGCTTTAACGCCACGTTTATTAATTAACCGGACATTTAAGCTTAATCGTGTTTAATTAAGACAGTTTATTTGTCTAAATGATGACGTGAATGCATTTATGCAGTTGTAGAATTATTAAGAGTAGAAGAGAAATATGCATGAAGTGCTAAAATTAAATGAGCAGAGTTTCGTTTGTGTACCTGATTTAATCGACGGCCGCTTCTTAGCTCCAGATTAAGCTCCTCGTTTAGGAAATATTAATTAATTTTATTTTGTTTAATTTTAGTGTCCAAGTATCACAATAAAAATGCAATAAAAATTAAATTAAATGCAAAAAGCGGTAAAGAAATCGCAAGGAGCGTGGGAGGGAGGAAGATCGTCCGTCAACACAGACAGAGGTGTCAAAATTGAAGAGGTAAGTGGCCTTTTATAGGCAAAAAATGGGTCGCCGGCGGCAGGTGCCACCGTGGTCGGCGGCAGGTGCCGCCGGTGCCGGTGGCAGGTGCCACCGTGACGGTGGTCGGAGCTACCGTGCTCGGCCGCGGTTACTTGGGCTTTTTCACTCCGAAGGAGTTTTCGGGAGTTCCGGGTCTCCGAAAAATATTCCGGGACCTGTTCCGTGATCGTTGCGACATTCCGGACATTTTAAGTACCATATTGGCATACTTTCGGTGAGTTTTCAAATTTACTATAGCAAAGTCCAACTAATTAGCATGGCACTGTTGCAGGCCGGACTGTTTGCAGTCTGGGAAAACTGGCTTTTTGAGCCTCAAAATTTGAGTATTCACACCATGTTTATTTCTACTCATTGATTTGGACTTCTTAAGTAATCTAACAAAAGATAAGAGATTGATTTGATTTTGAATCAAGCATTCTAAGTGAACATGGCATCTAAAACTTCAATTTAGCAAACAAAATCTAAAGTTCAAAAATCTAGCCAAACTTTAAAACATGAGATACGCAATTCTCCTTCCTTAGAATGCAAAATAGAAAATACTTAGGACAAGTTTAGCACACATGTAATGTTTCTCATCTCAAGGCATTTTTGGGTAACCTAGTTCTATTTCACAAAGTGGATGCATTTTATGCTCCGTACCACTTTTCATTAGAACAGATTTCCGTTACTTCCTCAATCTTGATTTTTCTCTGGCAATACCCTCATCCTTTATTGACTTGAAACATACTTGTATCATGGCTTTAGTTTCCCTTTTCTTCCTACTTCTTATTCAAGTTAGGATTCATGCTTCTCTTAAGCCAAAATTATGTCTAGATTTTTTTAACTAGAGATTTACAATTTCGCTAAAGAAACTTCATATGTCATGTTTCAAACCCTTATGCCTGAGTTCATAATCAAATCTAAACATATAATCATTGACCAGACGTTGACTGGGCTGTCGATGCCAAACTCTCGAAGTGATTTCCCGGGATAGATCAATTTTGGCTGATAGATCTGAGTCATGTATGCATGAAGAATGCGGGCACACAGGATGAGAAATGCAAATCTAATGTGCTAATAACCAGTATGGAAATAAGATCTCATTTTCAACAACTGGACTTAAAATTCGGCATAAATAACATAGCAATAATTTACTTTGTACTCGAACATTTCCGGCATTATCTGTTGTGACCGTTCCTTTTGGATTTTACAGTCGGCCATCTTCTCTCGAGTCCCTAATTTTTGCCTAGGAATGAAAGAATTTCCAAGCAGGATTTTATTTTGATTAATTACAAAATTTTTTTCCAATCTCATGCTTACTTTCAGATAATGCGAGAAATGAGAGAATACAAAAGGATTGCAACTCCCTTATAACTTCATTTACTTCTGGGTATTAATTCACCATAAACCATTGCATTATGTTATTAAAAACGAATTAGAGGTCCACTCTCAAAAGCAAGATCAAACGTCCATACCGAAAATTAGCCCTTATTAGTGCATGGCTGAAACGAAAACGTTATGTGATGAATGAATGTTACAGCATATGAACAGTTTATGACACATAGGGAAACGGGAGTTGGGAAATGCATGCCTTCCAACCTTATCTCTTCCACACACGAGTTCTGTTGGTAAAATTTTGACATCTGAATCCTAGGATTTGGTCTAATCTCGACAACCAGCAGGGGGTTTTGAGATTGACGATATAAACTCTCGGAAATGAATGCGGCAGAACAACAGCAAACAGAATCAGGTGTTTCTTAGGGGAAGTGACTAAGGCTTTTGACTACATGCATGGGCTTTAGTCCATTAGGCTTACAAAGTCCGGGTCCTGCAAATAGGATTCAGGCTTTTACATGGGCCTACTCCTTTTGACGCACCGTTTAGGGTACTAGGCTTGTGGTTGGTAAAATTGCTAATTCTCGGGTGGATGTGCCTAAAACGCGAGGTTTAGGCTGGATCCACCTTCGAAGTTAACAATGATACCGAGAGATAATGTGGGTAGAAAGTGTTGAGAAGAGAGAAATGCAGTATGAATGCAAGAACTTAGAAAAATAAAGGAAAGCAAATAAACAAACAAGTACGATTAAAGAATTTTCCACGGCTTTCTAACCAATTTTATTTCCAAATTTAGAAAATGTAGGTTTAGAGTTAATTCCTAATTGCAACCATCTAGTTATTTTAAAAAATAACCGGGGATTAGCGGATGCTCCCCAGTGAAGTCGCCAATCTATTTTCGTCTCGCCTCCGAGCAACTCGAAAAACGTGTTCCAACTTTTTTTGTTTTGAAAATGGAAAATGATTTTTATTTTGAACAATGGTGACAAAACCTTTTGGACTGTGGTACCGATAAATCGGTCTTACAAAACATTTGAGTCGCCACCCATTATTTCGGCAATGGGACCGTTTCCAATTTTATTTTATAAGGATGACTTCATTTAAACCCAATTTAACGCCAAAGTTATTTAAAAACTGGTCAAACGCACCAAGGCGATTCTAGGTAAGGGAATTGGGTACGCCGGTCCCGTTGGAAACCGACGCCGGGAAAAACCGGCCTCTTTTAACTTATGATTTCTAATTTATTTTAGTTAGAAAAGCCAAATTATTTATTTACTTAAACCCGACCCGAATGAATCGAACCGAGTTCTTAGGTGGAAAATGAATTAATCGTCCTATTCAATTTCAATTAGATTCAAACATTGCATCCATAATCATCCAAATTATCCACACAAAAATAATTAAAATAAATAAATGAAAGACCCGCTGTTGCCTTATGGTTAAAGGTGGGCCACAAACCAAACCTAAAAGTACATTCTACCCGATTAGAAAATTTTAACCCGAAAGCCGAAAACCCAAAATCATGTATAATTACATTGTAAACTTAATTAAATTGCAATCTGCCCACAATTAGTTGTCTTTGGATTTAAAAGAATTAAATTTTATCTCTTTTGTACAAATTATTATGTTTTTTTTAAAAGGACAAAAATCATTTCTGGAACCCTAGAACAGTCGCGCCACGCAGCTGTTCTTGGAAGAATAGTTGCGTGACGGATCTAATAGTCGCGTGACCTAACTGTTCTTCAAAGTCCAGATCCATCAAACGTATATCTTAATTCCGCAATTAAAATAAAATATTAAAAATAAAAATAAAACTGTGAATATGAACAGTTCTGTCACGCAACCTCAAGATCCGTTACGGATCTGACAGCTGCGTGACGCAACTGGTCTGGGTGAAGAAAGGATATTTTGGACATAAATAGTTCTGTCACGCAACTGCCAGGTCCGTGATGGATCTCCTGGCTGCGTGGCGCAACTGCTCTGGTCCGTAATTATTTTTCAAACAACTATTTTACGTTTTTCTTTTATTTAAACATGTTCTAATCAGATCTAAAAACAACCAAAAGTGGACAGAATACTGTTTAACTAAGATTAAACTACTAAAGCAATAATAAAATAAATAACAATGAATAAATAACTAAAAAAACACAAAGAAAAGTTTAAGGGAATTACGTGACCCTCAGACTGAGGATTGTAAATAACTTGAATGCCTTAAAGAGTGAAGGTTAAGTCGTTCCAGAAGCCTTTTCCACAAGATTTTAACACTCACCCTTTTCTCTCTTATTTTCTCTTTTTTATGATTTTCGTTTTAACTTAATGGATGTCTAATGGCTGTTTTTCTTCAAAGGAACTCAGAAGTGTTTCTGGAGAAAAACCTAGCCGCAAGTGTGTGTTTTTACGACCTAAAATTCTTGTCCCGAATAAGAGATAAAACGATGTATTTACATAGGTAGGTGTGAATACTCAAATTTTGAGGCTCAAAAGCCAGTTTTCTCGGACTGTAAACAGTCTGGCCTGCTACAGTGCCTTGCCAATTAGTTTGACTTTGCTACAGTAAATTTGACTTTGCTACAGCAACTGTGCAAACAGTCCGGCCGGACCGGATGCCATTTCGGAAAGATCACCGAAAATATGCCAATATGGTACTTAAAACGTCTGGAATGTCGCAACGATCACGGAACAGGTCCCGGAATATTTTTCGGAGACCCGGAACTCCCGAAAACTCCTCCGGAGTGAAAAAGCCCAAGTAACCGCGGCCTAGCACGGTGGCTCCGGCCGCCGTCACGGTGGCACCTGCAGCCGGCCACGGGGCACATGCCGCCGGACCGCCGGCGGCCCATGCCGCCGACCACGGCGGCACCTGCTGCCGGACAGCCGGCGGCACCTGCCGCCACCACCGCGGCACCTGCCGCCGGCGACCCATTTTTTGCCTATAAAAGGCCACTTACCTCTTCAATTTTGACACCCCTGTCTGTGTTGACGGACGATCTTCCTCCCTCCCACGCTCCTTGCGATTTCTTTACCGCTTTTTGCATTTAATTTAATTTTTTTGCATTTTTATTGTGATACTTGGACACTAAAATTAAACAAAATAAAATTAATTAATATTTCCTAAACGAGGAGCTTAATCTGGAGCTAAGAAGCGGCCGTCGATTAAATCAGGTACACAAACGAAACTCTGCTCATTTAATTTTAGCACTTCATGCATATTTCTCTTCTACTCTTAATAATTTTACAACTGCATAAATGCATTCACGTCATCATTTAGACAAATAAACTGTCTTAATTAAACACGATTAAGCTTAAATGTCCGGTTAATTAATAAACGTGACGTTAAAGCTTAAATCCGACAATATTGGCTAAAATGCCTAGTTAATCAATAACTACGGTGTAATTGCCTTTATTTCGAACACTTCGCCTAAAGGTCCAATTAATCAATAATTGTGGCTAAAAGCCTTAATCAATCGCGTTTTGGCAACAAATTGCCTACAGTTTAATCAATCACATTTTGGCAACAAATTGCCTACGGTTTAATCAATTTTGGTAAACAAATTGCCTATAAATTAGATTAACCACTGTCTAGCGACAAATCGCTTAAATCGAACTTTTTGGCAAAATGCCTTAAATTAATCAATCTTTTGGCCAAAGGCCTTAAAATCAATCAATTCTGGCGACAATCGCCCAATCAACACTTTTGGCAAACAGGTTGCCTAAATCGACACATTTCGGCCAAAGGCCCTAAAATCAACCATTTTGGCGACAATCGCCCAATCAACACTTTTGGCAAACAGATTGCCTAAATCAACACATTTTGGCTAAAAGCCTTAAAATCAATCATTTTGGCGACAATCGCCCAATCATATCATTTTGGCAAACAGATTGCCTAAATCAACACATTTTGGCTAAAAGCCTTAAAATCAATCATTTCGGCAATAATAAGCCCGAACATCAATTTTGGCAATAATAAGCCCAAATATCAACTTTGGCGACAAATCGCCCGACAACCATTTTTGGCACAAATGCCTTAAAACCAACTTTTTTGGCGACGAACGCCTAATCGAATCAATCGATCCTGTGGCAAAATGCCTAAACAAACATGCACAAAGCATACACACACTCATGCATTAAGCATACACCTTCAAAGCCCTTCAGAGAAGGCCTATCGAACTACGTTGACTTTGATCTTCCATTCAAACGGAAGTACGTAGGCACGTTCGGGATTTCACCCCGGGCGGCAAGTTGAAATCACTTAAACATTTCATTAATCCATCATTCACCTTGCAAAACATTCATTCATCGGTTAGTTTATCAGCATGACATAGTCTCAGGATCCACCTCGGGTTCGCAGACTGTGCCTTAAACATTGGGATAATTAATCTAGTAACTAGGTTAATTAAAATTGGAGTCACTCAGGGTTTTTTCCTAGTTTACCCTAAAATAATTAAACAAGGTGGCGACTCACACACTCACGTGCATTTCTGCCCTTTAGTCATATTCATTATATGCCTAGTAGCCGGGGTAAGGGGTTCACAGTTTGGCGACTCCGCTGAGGACTTATGTAATCATTTTGCATAAAGTGGACTACAATTGCTGTGTAAACTAACCTGCCCTTCTTTAGGGTATTATGTTGCTGTGCTTTATTTTGCAGGGTATCCTAACACGAATCAAGTGTTCTTTCTTTAAGAATACTTGATAAGGAGATTTTGGACTTAATCGTACAATTTAATTAAGAACATTTAAATTTGTTGATTTATTTGCACGATTGAGAATCTTTTTCTCCATTGCATAAAAAATGAATTTCAAATGAATTTCTTCTCCTTCTGTTCAAACTTCTGAGTCTGGATAGCAAGTAGCGCTGATCGGCAGGTCTCTTTGATTATGTCGACGGACAGCCAAAGCGTCCTCCCTGTTACCGCAAACCATCCCTAATCCTTTTGGGGGTAGCCCATGAGTATGCGTACCGTTGGACCCACGCGAAACTCTTTGTTTCACATGTGGTTAGGTATATCCATGCTCAAGGTTCAAGGGTCCCTTTATAAGCCTATTCTCTATTTGTGTCATAGCCTATAGAACCTATCCTTTAGGGCTGTATGCACCCAATGATGCTGAATCATTCCATTAAAATGAATTATGTTGTGATGTTGTGCTCATTCACGCATTCATCCCATACTTCACAAAACAAAAAGGGTATGGAAAATGATAAAAAAGGCATTCCATTTCAAAGCCGAAAAATCACATTTTTGGTCCCTAAGACCTGAAAAATCACATTTTTGGTCCCTGAGACCTGAAAAATTACATTTTTGGTCCCTGAGACTTGAAAAATTACATTTTAGTCCAAAAATTCACATTTTGGCCACAAAGGCCCAAAAATGCCCAATTTGGCCACAAAGGCCCAAAAAATTCTCAATTTGGCCACAGAGGCCCAAAACTTTCCAATTTGGCCACAGAGGCCCAAAAATTTCCAGTTTGGCCCATAAGGCCCAAAAATTCCCAATTTGGCCATAAAGGCCCAAAAATTCCCATTTTGGCCACAAAGGGCCAAAAAATTCTCAATTTGGCCACAGAGGCCCAAAACTTTCCAATTTGGCCACAGAGGCCCAAAAATTTCCTATTTGACCCATAAGGCCCAAAAATTCCCAATTTGGCCATAAAGGCCCAAAAATTCCCATTTTGGCCACAAAGGCCCAAAAATTCTCAATTTGGCCCCAAAGGCCCAAAAATGCCCAATTTGGCCCATAAGGCCCAAAAATGCCCATTTTGGCCACAAAGGCCCAAAAATTCCCAATTTGGCCCCTAAGGCCCAAAAAATTCACAATTTGGCCACAGAGGCCCGAAAATTCACAATTTGGCCTAAGGCCCAAAAATTCCCAATTTGGCCCCTAAGGCCCAAAAATTCACAATTTGGCCACAAAGGCCCAAAAAATTTGCAATTTGGCCCCAAAGGCCCAAAAAATTCGCAATTTGGCCCCAAAGGCCCAAAAGTTCCCAATTTGGCCACAAAGGCCCACGAATTCCCAATTTGGCCCCAAAGGCTCAAAAACTCACATGTCGGCCTCAAAGGCCCAAAAATTCACATTTTGGCCCCTAAGGCCCAAAAAAAAAAAAATTTTCTTTGAGAACTTAGGGCCTTTCGAAAAGTCGAGGTGTCCAGCCCTAAGCACTCTACCTTACATATCACATCCCATTGGGTCCTATCCTAGGTGTCCTAGCATACCAACATTACCCTACCTCACACTATCTCACATACCCTATGAAAACACCTTATATAGAATAGTCTAATCGTTTTGACTATGTCCTTTCATAGGTATCCCTCCAAAGACCACCCGTACCCGAAACACCAACTGAGCTCTCACCCACAAGTCCAACAACCCCAACTGCACCAATGGCATCACTGTCTGACATTCAAAACCTTATGGAACAACTGGAGGCCAAGATGGAGGCAAGAATGAATGAGGCATTAGCTGCCCAGAGAACTGCCCTTGTAGCTGAACTAGGTAGTGGTAATGGAAATGGGGCTTCAGCTAGGGGAAGTGGACCTGCTACCTCCAATCAGGGACCTGGTACTGAACCGACAAACCCTACCCTTAACCTAGATGACATGCCCTCCAGAACTGCTTCTGAGCTGGAAGCTCAGAAAATGAGAGAAAAATTAGAACTGTTGGAAAGGTCAATCACTGCCCTTAAAACACACAAGGAAGTGGTGGACATGGACTCCTTGTCCTTGTTCCCCGAAGTAAGACTGCCAACAAAGTTCAAAATGCCCAACATGGATAAGTTCGAAGGAACCACTTGTCCCAAAACGCACCTGAAAATGTATGTGGGTGCCCTTAACCCGTTCGGACTGAACAGCGAGCTCCTTGCTCAGTTGTTTCAGCAATCTTTGACTGGTGCTGCATTAAGATGGTTTGTTAGCTTAGATCGTTCCAAAATGAAGAATTGGGAGGACATATGCAATGCTTTCAACACGCAGTACCATTATAATATTGAAGTGGATGTTACCCGGAGGGAGCTAGAAACCACTAAACAAAAGAACAATGAGCCCTTCTCCTCGTTCCTTTCGAGGTGGAGAGCCAAAGCTGCTCAAATGATCAACCGACCCTCTGAACAGGAACAAGTTGACATAATAATCAAGAATTTACTGCCTGTCTACTAGTCACAGCTTCAAACACAGTTCTTGCCTACGTTCCAATCGCTCATTGCGACTGCAACTAAGGTGGAAGACTTAATCCAGTTGGGTCAACTCAAAGAAGACTCATACAAGAAGCAGAATCATGCTGGGTCCAGTGAGACAAATGAAATAGCCAGTATAATCCCCACGAATCCTTTACGTGTTGGGAATTTGGGAAACAATGAGCCAAGGAGGCAATATACTGATCTCGGCATGCCAATCCTTTTGGTGTTCCGAGAAGCAGTGAAAGCAAATTTACTGAAGCCCTTAGAAGCAAGGCCATTACCAAACCCCCTGCCCCGGAATTTCAAAGCCAATGAATACTGTGAGTACCATCAAGGACATGGGCATAAGACCGAATCATGCTGGACTTTGAAAAATCATCTACAAGACCTGGTTGACAATGGGTCCATCATCCCCAAGAGCAAGCTGAATATCAACCAATCCCTTGCCGAACCAGGGGATTAATGCAAAAAAAAAATTGCTGAACAAGAATCGTTCGATCCTTTCGAACTTTTCTTAGAAATGAATGAAGTTTGTGTCTGAGAAGATTGATATCAAACCTCCAAAAGAACAAAGGAATTGTTCAAGACCAACAACCACATGTCTGATCGATTGAAGCATCGAGAAGAACAAAGTCACTACAGTCAATCCAATCCTAGTCCATCATAGAGTCTATCTTTTAGGGTCTAGTTTTTTCTTTTCATTTTCATTTCCATTCAAGTTTTCATTCAATTCAAATTTGTAAATCTAAGAGTCTTTGTACATAAATTTTGTCTTATCAATAAAAAGGGATCAGTTTATGTTCCAATCATGTTTATACTCTTTCCCGATCCTTCCCTATGAAAGCACAAAAAAAAAAAAATCGAAAAAAAATAATAATAATAAAAAATTGAAAAAAAAAAAGAATGATGACAAAAAAAAAAAGATAATAAAAATTGGCAAAGCAAAATGCATTCATCCTTTCATTTGCTCTGCATCAATCAAAGCTGGGGGCATCCTAAGAAGCACCATCAAAGGGGAAGTTTTGAAGGATAATCATGGAAAGGATCCAGCAAAGGGTACACAAGACTTCAAACAGTACCGAGGCAGAGCCGATTGAAGGGGTTAGGGCCAGAATGGTTTCTCCGAAAACCCAAGAATGGAAGATGCTCCGACAGAGAGGTGTCTGAATTTTGAGCTTAAAAGCGACAGAATAAAGAAGTTATGTTTGGAATTGGGTTGAGAGTCTGCACGAAGTCGCAATGCTATCCATACACTACTCAGGTCATCTCAGGATCAAGTTGCCTCGAAATTCTTTATGGAGAGGCTGCTTCTAAGCAAGCAAAAGAAAAAACGGGTCAAAAGGAACCTCTGCACAAAAGAAAGAAATCAAGGATAAAGCTACAGGAAATCAAGTTGTCAAAAACGGGTCAACTGCAAGCTCTCCGTTAAATTCAAGCCCATCAAGGGTAGATGACAAATCATTTCAGCCATAAGGACAAAGACCAAGCGGCTGCTCACATTTTTGAAAAAGCAAGTTAAAAGAAGCAGTCATTTCCACAAATTGGATGACAACAAACACCTTGAAAATCAAGCGCTAAGCATGGCACAAGTACAAGTGTCCTTATAAACAAGGACCATTTCTCAAAATAAGGAAAAGGAAGAGTCTCCTCAAAATTCCTTATGGAGAGGAGAACCATTGAGGAAATAAGTTTCAAATTCAGAGGAAGATAAAGTTCAAGAAAAGGAATCAAATTAACCTCAAGAATTCAAACATGGCGAAGCCACAAACTCAAAGCATAAAAGCTTCTTCAACATTCAAGCCACTCAAGTTACCACCACAATGTGGGTATTCAAAACTCTTTATGATGAATACAAGTCATATTTCAGTCAACCAGTGGTAAAACCACTACAACAACAAAGTCAGATTCGCCTAGGGTCATCACTATCATACGAGCTCGGGTCAATAAGTTGGTTCAACATCATCCAGCCGGGAAGGAATCCCGCAAAGACATCAAGCCGGGAAGGAATCCTGCGAAGAAATCAAAACAGAAATGAATTCTGCATCGACATCCAGCCGGGAAGGAATCCCGCGAAGACATCAAGCCGGGAAGGAATCCTGCGAAGAAATCAAAACAGAAATGAATTCTGCATCGACATCCAGCCGGGAAGGAATCCCGCGAAGACATCAAGCCGGGAAGGAATCCTGCGAAGAAATCAAAATAGAAATGAATTCTGCATCGACATCCAGCCGGGAAGGAATCCCGCGAAGACATCAAGCGGGGAAGGAATCCTACGAAGAAATCAAAACAGAAATGAATTCTGCATCAACATCAAGCCGGGAAGGAATCCCGCAAAGACATCAAGCCGGGAAGGAATCCTGCGAAGAAATCAAAACAGAAATGAATTCTGCATCGACATCCAGCCGGGAAGGAATCCTGCAAAGACATCAAGCCGGGAAGGGATCCTGCGAAGAAATCAAAACAGAAATGAATTCTGCATCAACATCCAGCCGGGAAGGAATCCCGCGAAGACATCAAGCCGAGAAGGAATCCTGCGAAGAAATCAAAATAGAAATGAATTCTGCATCGACATCCAGCCGGGAAGGAATCCCGCAAAGACATCAAGCCGGGAAGGAATCCTACGAAGAAATCAAAACAGAAATGAATTCTGCATCAACATCAAGCCGGGAAGGAATCCTGCAAAGACATCGAGCCGGGAAGGAATCCTGCGAAGAAATCAAAACAGAAATGAATTCTGCATCGACATCCAGCCGGGAAGGAATCCCGCGAAGACATCAAGCCGGGAAGGAATCCTGCGAAGAAATCAAAATAGAAATGAATTCTGCATCGACATCCAGCTGGGAAGGAATCCCGCAAAGACATCAAGCCGGGAAGGAATCCTACGAAGAAATCAAAACAGAAATGAATTCTGCATCAACATCAAGCCGGGAAGGAATCCCGCAAAGACATCAAGCCGGGAAGGAATCCTGCGAAGAAATCAAAACAGAAATGAATTCTGCATCGACATCCAGCCGGGAAGGAATCCCGCGAAGACATCAAGCCGGGAAGGAATCCTGCGAAGAAATCAAAATAGAAATGAATTCTGCATCGACATCCAGCCGGGAAGGAATCCCGCAAAGACATCAAGCCGGGAAGGAATCCTACGAAGAAATCAAAACAGAAATGAATTCTGCATCAACATCAAGCCGGGAAGGAATCCTGCAAAGACATCGAGCCAGGAAGGAATCCTGCAAAGAAATCAAAACAGAAATGAATTCTGCATCGACATCCAGCCGGGAAGGAATCCCGCGAAGACATCAAGCCGGGAAGGAATCCTGCGAAGAAATCAAAATAGAAATGAATTCTGCATCGACATCCAGCCGGGAAGGAATCCCGCAAAGACATCAAGCCGGGAAGGAATCCTACGAAGAAATCAAAACAGAAATGAATTCTGCATCCACATCAAGCCGAGAAGGAATCCCGCAAAGACATCAAGCCGGGAAGGAATCCTGCGAAGAAATCAAAACAGAAATGAATTCTGCATCGACATCCAGCCGAGAAGGAATCCTACAAAGACATCAAGCCGGGAAGGGATCCTGCGAAGAAATCAAAACAGAAATGAATTCTGCATCAACATCAAGCCGGGAAGGAATCCCGCAAAGACATCAAGCTGGGAAGGAATCCTGCGAAGAAATCAAGACAGAAATGAATTCTGCATCAACATCAAGTCGGGAAGGAATCCTGCAAAAATTTCCAGCCGGGAAGGAATCCCGCAAAGACATCAAGCCGGGAAGAAATCCGGCGAAGAAATCAAGTCAGAAATGAATTCCGCACCAGCCGAGCACGAAGTTCGCATCCCAGAAGGAACTATGAAAGACCTGATTCTCCCCATTCCCCGAAGAGTTCTTGGAGATACGTAGGCAGCCACGAAGGCGCGGTCACAAACATAAGTTTGCATCATAAATAGCATTTTCTCTTTGCCAATAAAAAAAATAAATAAATAAATAAAAAAAAGAGAGAAGAAAAGAAAAATAAAAGCTGGAGTTGAAAACCCGAAAGGGCGGCTTCAGGCAAGAATTGAGCCCGCTAGGCTGAAAACCCGAAAGGGCGGTCTAGGCAAAAGTTAGGGCAAAGAGCCTGCTAGAGTCGAAAACCCGAAAGGGCGGCTACTAGGCAAAAGTTAAGGAGAAAAAAAAAAAAAGTGCTCTCATGAATTCTTTTAGAGAGTCCATTTTTGTAGGATAAACAGCAAAGTATGTCCTTTTTTAAAGAAAAAAAAATCCCTTTCAAAGGTCTCCTTGGGAGTATATAAATCATTTTTTCCAGGAATCACTGAGTTCCTTCGAGTCAAAATTCACTACAAGAAAAATTTGAGTCTCTAAATCGAGTCTCCAATGAGCCTCTAAAATCAAGTCTCCATCACCAGTGGTCATTCCACAACGAGTCACAAAAATCGAGTCATTCTCAAAAGTTCATTTTGAAAGCGCCACTCTTTGAGTCATTCCTCGAAAAAAAAAAAGAAAGAGAGGAAAATATCAATTCAATCCCCGGGGTTTCCAAAACAACCCTAAAAATGTCAAGCATAATCGTTGAGAGGTAATTCTTTAATACCTCATCTCCACTCGGACCATCGTTTCTTCGATCCTTTTAGACGAGCGATGTCATCCACATTATCCATTTCCTCGAGTCATATAAGTGGCTTTGTTCTCTTTGATTCCTCAATCGATTGGACAAGTACAACACCAATGTCTTGAAGTATTCCATGGTCAGCACCATTCTGGGGGCAAGAAGTGATAAGAAACTTCACCATTCTCCCATCACAGAAGTAATTACGGAATTTTTAGTCTTTCATTAAGAAGAAAATTCTATTTCAGCTAATGAGGGCATCAATTCTCTCAAGCAGGGGGCAAAATCCTCCAAGTCGGATTCAGGGGCAAGTGTTAAAAAAAAAAAAAACATACACAACCCAGGGTGAAACCCAACCATCGTCAATCTCTTTTACACGAACCCAGGGTAGAACCCGGTTAATGGTTAACCTTTTGTTTTACATAAAGCCTAGGGTGAAACCCTAACCAATAACCAACCATTTTTCATCCAAAACCTAGTCATTTGATCATTTTGACTCTAGGTGGACCCTTGGTTCTCAAAAAAAAAAAAAAAAAACAAATCTCATCTTTTCAAGCCCTCATTAAGAGGCAAAACATCTTTTCAAGTCCTCTAAGAGGCAAAATCTCTTCCCAAGCCCTCATTAAGAGGCGAAACATCTTTAAGTTGCAAACATAAATCCATGCATTTGATCATTTCATTTAAAAAAAAAAAAAAAAAAAACCAACGGCGGGGTTTCCTCTTCTACCCATCCTCAAAATTTGCTCCTTCAGATGGCCACTGGCTCTCTTAAATCATTTTTATGATAGCCAATGGGGGGCAACTGTGAATGCTCAAATTTTGAGGCTCAAAAGCCAGTTTTCTCGGACTGTAAACAGTCTGGCCTGCTACAGTGCCTTGCCAATTAGTTTGACTTTGCTACAGTAACTGTGCAAACAGTCCGGCCGGACCGGATGCCATTTCGGAAAGATCACGGAAAATATGCCAATATGGTACTTAAAACGTCCGAAATTTCGCAACGATCACGGAACAGGCCCCGGAATATTTTTCGGAGACCCGAAACTCCCGAAAACTCCTCCGGAGTGAAAAAGCCCAAGTACCCGCGGCCTAGCGGCTCCGGCCACCGTCACGGTGGCACTGCCACCGGCACCGGCGGCACTTGCCGCCGGCACCGGCAGCCGGCCCGCCGGCGGCACCTGCCGCCGGCGGCCCATGCCGCCGGACAGCCGGTGGCACCTTCCGCCACCACCGCGGCACCTGCCGTCGGACCGCCGGCGGCACCTGCCGCCGACCACGGTGGCACCTGCCGCCGGCGACCCATTTTTTGCCTATAAAAGGCCACTTACCTCTTCAATTTTGACACCCCTGTCTGTGTTGACGGACGATCTTCCTCCCTCCCACGTTCCTTGCGATTTCTTTACCTCTTTTTGCATTTAATTTAATTTTTATTGCATTTTTATTGTGATACTTGGACACTAAAATTAAACAAAATAAAATTAATTAATATTTCCTAAACGAGGAGCTTAATCTGGAGCTAAGAAGCGGCCGTCGATTAAATCAGGTACACAAACGAAACTCTGCTCATTTAATTTTAGCACTTCATGCATATTTCTCTTCTACTCGTAATAATTCTACAACTGCATAAATGCATTCACGTCATCATTTAGACAAATAAACTGTCTTAATTAAACACGATTAAGCTTAAATGTCCGGTTAATTAATAAACGTGGCGTTAAAGCTTAAATCCGACAATATTGGCTAAAATGCCTAGTTAATCAATAACTACGGTGTAATTGCCTTTATTTCGAACACTTCGCCTAAAGGTCCAATTAATCAATAATTGTGGCTAAAAGCCTTAATCAATCGCGTTTTGGCAACAAATTGCCTACAGTTTAATCAATCACATTTTGGCAACAAATTGCCTACGGTTTAATCAATTTTGGTAAACAAATTGCCTATAAATTAGATTAACCACTGTCTAGCTACAAATCGCTTAAATCGAACTTTTTGGCAAAATGCCTTAAATTAATCAATCTTTTGGCCAAAGGCCTTAAAATCAATCAATTCTGGCGACAATCGCCCAATCAACACTTTTGGCAAACAGGTTGCCTAAATCGACACATTTCGGCCAAAGGCCCTAAAATCAACCATTTTGGCGACAATCGCCCAATCAACACTTTTGGCAAACAAATTGCCTAAATCAACACATTTTGGCTAAAAGCTTTAAAATCAATCATTTTGGCGACAATCGCCCAATCATATCATTTTGGCAAACAGATTGCCTAAATCAACACATTTTGGCTAAAAGCCTTAAAATAAATCATTTCGGCAATAATAAGCCCGAACATCAATTTTGGCAATAATAAGCCCAAATATCAACTTTGGCGACAAATCGCCCGACAACCATTTTTGGCACAAATGCCTTAAAACCAACATTTTTGGCGACGAACGCCTAATCGAATCAATCGATCCTTTGGCAAAATGACTAAACAAACATGCACAAAGCATACACACACTCATGCATTAAGCATACACCTTCAAAGCCCTTCAAAGAAGGCCTATCGAACTACGTTGACTTTGATCTTCCATTCAAACGGAAGTACGTAGGCACGTTCGGGATTTCACCCCGGGCGGCATGTGACATCCTACTCCGAGTCGAGTCTTAGCATAGAGTTGAGTAGTCGAGTTGAGTCGAGTTGAACCAAACCCGGTTGGGGTAGAATGAGATTGTAAGTGGATTTCAGTGAGAGAAAAAGATTAACGCATATAGGTGAGGAGTGATTTGCATTAAAAGATTGAGCTTGGGTATTAAGTTGTAGCCTGTTAACAATTGAGGTACCATTTAGAACTTTTACACACAAATCCTTTGATTTTTGATGGCCTACCCGTAATACCCATTTCACTTTCCCATTTTCATGTTTATCTTCATCTTCTTCCTTTCCTCTTCCACCTTACTTTCAATTTTCATGGTAGTTAAGCCTTAACTTCAACTTCTCTTTTATTCAAGTAAGTAAACCTTCTTGAAGTTCATAATTGAATCATTTGGTGCTATTATTTTAGAATTCATAAGAATTCTTATTTATAGGTGAAGGGAGTTCTAAGAGTGTAGAGAAAAGAAGCTAAGGAAGAACTCAAGCTTTTGGAGTAAAGGTTTGATATCTCTTGTTATTTTTTATTTTCTTTGCATGAGAATTGTGTGGTGTGTTGCTATTGAGACAATCTTGCTTTATGTTGAGTGGGAGGACTGGTAATGGTGAGAAAACAGGGGAAAACAGGGGAGGTATTGAATAAATGAAGTAGAGAGTAGAGTTTATGTTGAAACAGGTTTTGCTGGAAATTGTACCAGTATCTTCATCTTGATTTTGACCCCATTTATTGATGGAATTAGGAAGTGCCATAGAAGAGTTATTTGTTCCTCTATGTGTTAGCTTTACATGGGTTTTTGAATCATCCAAATTGGAGTTGTATATTGAGAGATATGACCAAAAGAGTACAGACAGTGCAGGCTGGAAGCGCGCGCGCGAATTGCATGATGAGTTCGCGTTGACTTCTCGCGCTCGCGAATTTGACCTACGCGCTCACGACTTTCACCTGAAACTCTCTGACTCTTATTTAGCACATCTCGCGCTCGTGACTTTCAAGTATGCGGTCGCGACTTGTGCTCGCAAACTCTCTGACTCTCATTTGGCACATCTCGTGCTCGCGACTGTGAAGTGCACGCTCGCGTACTTGGCCCTTGGCCTGTAAGCGCTCGCGACCTTCATAGCGCGCTCGTGAATTTAGCCTGAGAATTCACTGTCTCTCATTTGGCACTTCTCGCGCTCGTGACTTTCAAGTACGCGCTCGCGACTTGTGCCCGATAACTCACTGTCTCTCATTTTGCATTCTACGCGCTCGCGACTTTGAAGTACGCGCTCGCGACTTGTGTTTTCATGCACTTTTGGATTTCTTTTTCAATGCAATTGTATTTCTTTGCTTCACTTATATGCCTCCAATCATTTTAACATCAAATACAACATTAGAACATGTATCAAAACAACATTCAAGCATGCAAATGATGTGAAATCAAATAAACATTATGATGCAAATGAAGTTATGAACTATTAATGTGATGTTGTGTTATATTATTGCTATACCAACATTATGCTCCATTGAGGTTAGGTAGAAACCATGTAGATAAGGCTATGTCGCGACATAGGATAGCAGATCTGCACCTCATACAGTTTGGTACTCCGGCTACAGGCCGTTGAGTGGATATGATTATATGGGCCATAGCAGCCAAGCATACAGTATTCATCCAGTTTCATACAGTTTTTCTTATCACTTCAGTTTCACTATAACCTTATGGAGCCATACAGATATCTTGACATAACATTTCATGAATTATACAGTATTATAAACAATACAAAAGATAATCAAGGTATCATGAAAGTATCATAATGTGTGAGCTTATATGTGCCATATATGTTTACATGGTTGGTTCTTTCTATATATGTATGTGCTTATTTGTTTCTTTATATGTTGAGAAATCCACTGAGCATTATTTGCTCAGCGAGTTACCTGTTTAACTCGCAGGTTTTGAGATTGGACCATAGAGAGTCGGCTTACAACTGCTGCAGTTCATCTGTAGAAGACTCAGTCTTCAGGGTAGCTACTCATTTTAATGTGTACCTTTTGTCTCTCCTTCTATGGCATGTACAGGGCACTCAGTTGGGCCCATTTCATTTTTGTAAACTAGTATCATGTTTTGTAAGTATAAATTACATTATTTTTGTAAACAGTACCAGCATGTTATTATATTCAATATACAGTATATTTTCAGCATGTCAGACCATACAGTCAACCAGTTTGTAGCGTCTCGACTCGGTTCATTCTGGTTTACGGGTGGACTGGGAAGGGATGTTACACGGCAAGTCGAAATAACTTAAACATTTCATTAATCCATCATTCACCTTGCAAATCATTCATTCATCGGTTAGTTTATCAGCATGACATAGTCTCGGGATCCACCTCGGGTTCGCAGACTGTGCCTTAAACATTAGGATAATTAATGTAGTAACTAGGTTAATTAAAATTGGAGTCACTCAGGGTTTTTTCCTAGTTTACCCTAAAATAATTAAACAAGGTGGCGACTCACACACTCACGTGCATTTCTGCCCTTTAGTCATATTCATTATATGCCTAGTAGCCGGGGTAAGGGGTTCACAGTAGGGCAACAGGGGACAGCTGTGTCACGCAGCTGACGGCTGCGTGACGGACCCGATAGCTGCGTGACGCAGCTCACTTTCTGGACCGTTGCCACGTACTCAAACAGAATGAAAAACATTTATGTCGGCATTCATGGTGACGTCATCTTGATTGAAGTTGCGTGACGCAACCTGCAGTGCCGTCACGCACCTAGTAGTTGCGTGACGCAACTTTAATGCAAGCCAGATACCTTTAAATTAGTCTAATTTAAATCCTTGGGTTAAAAGACTTCTGGATAGCTGTGACCCTTCATTCCGCATCCTCGTATCCTCATTGGGTTAGGTGGGGGCATAAAGACACGCTTCAACACGTCCGTGAACAGATCAGAATTTCTCCCATCAGAAGTCAGTTGAAGCACCCTTTGGCCAGCCAATCACCTTCATAACTGCCATCCTCTTCCTCTTCTATAAATTGCAATCCAAATTAAGAGGAAAATATGAAAAAATGCAGTATTAGAATACAATAGAAAAATAATAAAGTAGTACTTAGAAATAAGTTGATAAGAATCAGTTATTATTGTTTGTGCAAAGAACATGAAGGAGTTCCTCGAGGTGTGACGCCTTCCGGTGGCTTGAGTTTGATTACTTATATCTTTCTCTTATTTTATTAAAGACTTTTTGTATGTTGTTCTTCATTATTTTCTATGCAAAGCAACAATATTATTTGGTTCCATTCAATAGAAGTTTCTTTAAGTTGTCTTTTGGTCTTTGTTTAATCAAGTTTACTTTAATTATAATCTCAGAAAGAAATAATTTAGTAAGGATCAAAGAGATAGAATTCATTTAGTTGGGTTTGCATGTGAATCTTTAACTTGGTTTGTCAAAGTTAAGCCTAACTTATTGAAATAATCAAAGAATAAGAACTAGGGTTAATGTTTGATAAAGCAAGGCATTTGTTGTATGTAGAGATACATATAATAAATAGAGTAATTCTGTACTGAGAGGTTGACTTATACTTTACCACATGTGATTAAAGAATCATTTATTTCATGTTACACGTTTTGCTATAGAAAAAGAAAATCTATTGCATGATCAATTCTTCTAAGTATTCTACTATATCTTTATCAATAGAATTAAGTAGTATCTTTAATTAAAGTTTAAATAAGATCATAGTTTAATCATTCCATGTTTTATTGCTGTAAACATAAGTGTTAAGAATAAGTAGTAAGTGGACATAACCTATTCCTCGTGGGTTCGATCTTTTTATTACTACATTGCGATCCGTATACTTGCGGGTAATCAAGGGTGCAACAAGTTTTTGGCGCCGTTGTCGGGGAATGGTGTTTTGTCATTTTAACGAAAGTTCTTATATATGGTTTACAACATTTTTATCTAAATAAATAAATATTAAGTAGCAACTTACTTTTGATTCATATTTTTGCAGGAGCACATATTGAATAACTTATATGCCAAGTACTAGATCTTCAACCAACGAATTAGAAGATTATCAGCCTGAGATTGAACAATTTTTTTCAAGATAGAAAAGGAAAAAGAAAAGAAGAAATTCAGGAATTATGGCTGAGCAAAATCTACCACAGCAAAGGTTGATGGATTACGTTATTCCAAGCCTAAATGGTTCACAAAAAGGAGTAGTACGTCCACCGATAAATGCTAACCAATTTGAAATTAAATCTGCTTTATTACAAATGATCCAAAATAGTGTTCAATTTTACGGATTACCAAATGAGGATCCAAACTCTCATATAGCTAGTTTTCTTGAGATATGTGATACATTTAAAATGAATTTAGTGCCAGCGGATGCCATCAAGCTATGTCTTTTTCCTTTCACTTTGATGTTAAATTATTTAATAATCTATATGTGGCCCATGTGATTAAAGGGCTGGTTCTAATTAAGGTGGCCCAAGATGATGGTTATTGAGCTTAATGGATAAAAGCCAGTTAGGGTTTTAATACCCTTCCTCTACCTTATAAAAGATAAAGGGATCAACAACTTAGGGTTAACATGGACACAGAAAAGAAAATAAAATAGGGAGTGTGACGGCTGCCTCAAACACATACGGTGATAGCTTGTTTGAGAGAGCTCATAAAAGAAACTCCCATAGCTGTTGATTATTCTCTGACCATTGAGAGAAAACTTACGGACAAAAGGCCAGAGGAAGAAACGTAGATCTGCTGTTACGGTGAGAATTGAATTGCTGCAACGAGGTAACCCATAACATAGATTTGCTGTTAAGGATCAAGGTACGCTTCCGATTATTGTATATTCTTGTCAAACAAATTCTATGAACAATAGGTCTGGGCTATATTAAAGATTATTCAACATGGGGTATCAGAGCCTTTAGCTGTTCTAGATTTGTTTGATAGCGTTTTGTTTGGCTTAATTTATGGAAAATTAATTTCGTATTGTCATGATTGAACGAAGCCAAAATTATAGAAATTTGAAAACTGTTTGTTTTCTCTATAAATTATTTTGCTGTAATTTATAGAGAATGGTTATGACATATTATTGTGTTATGTCGTTAAAGTTTTGAGATCTTAATTCAATCTCATAAAAGTTTGCATAAATCAATGTTTAATGAATGGAAAACTTGTTAGTCACCAAAGTGGCCTTGTTTGGATTGTTTTAGACATTGATTATGCAGTTTTCAATTGTTCATATTTGTGTGATGCCATTAAATGACATAAAAGTTAAAATTGAACAATTGAGTTCGTTGATTATAATTGTTAGGTTACCCAAAGGTGGACCATTAATTATAATCAATGGCATTAAAGAGACTTATCATTGGACTAATTAATATGAATGTATATCCAAAGATAACATGCATATTGTATGGAGCATTATTGAATAGTTGAAAGGAATAAAAAAAAACGTAACTGGATTTCAGAAAGGGGCACAGGCGTGCTGCAATGAGCACGGGCGTGCTATGGACTTCCAGAGAGAAGCATGGGGCGTGCTGCAATGTAGCACGGGTGTGCTTCTCTTTGACTTGCATAAAGGCTCGCAAGTTGCTCCACAATGAAAGTCTATTAAAGCATTTTTCTTCTTGCATCATTATTGATTAAAGCTATGCATTTAAATATTATCCAAAGGTGAATCTAGATGCATAATTAAAGTTGTTATTTGTTTGAATCCATTTTATGTTTACTCGAAGCATTAACGTATGAGTATGTGTGTAATCTTGCAGCTTCCTTTAACATGTTTGCTATGGTCACTAGGTTGATTAAGTTCAATGGATTGAACTATGCTGATTGGTCTGAACAAATCCATTATCAGTTAGGAGTTCTGGACCTGGATCTGGCATTAGTCTCTGAAAAGCCAGCAGCCATTACAGAGACCAGTACTGAAGCTGACAAGTCTCATTATGAGGCTTGGGAGCGGTCTAACAGGCTAAGCTTGAACTTAATGAGGATGACAATGGAGGAAAATGTTAAGCCATCAATGCCCAGAACAGACAATGCTAGAAAGTACATGCTGAAAGTTAAGGAATACTCCCAATCGGACATAGTTGACAAGCCCATCGTAGGATCCTTGATGAGTGAGTTGACAACCAAGAAGTTTGATTGGTCACAATCCATTCATGATCATATGACTGGCATGCAGAATTTGGTAGCCAAATTGAAATCAATGGTAATGGATGTGAGTGAATCCTTTTTAGTTCAATTTATTATTACTCACTTCCTCTTGAGTTTGGTCAGTTCCAGGTGAATTACAACACCTTTAAGGAAAAATGGAACATTCAGGAAATCAAGGCCATGTTGATACAAGAGGAAGGGAGATTAAAGAAATTGAAGGAACACTCCGTCAATCTCACATTTCATAATGGAGCTAGCAGCAGCAACAACAAATCAGGCAAGAAAGGCAAGAAAAAGGGACAATGCCCCAATGACGGTTAATGAGGGCCAAATCCGTAAGGATTTGAAGTGCTACATCTGTAGGAAGAATGGTCACTTCAAGAAGGACTATCCTAAAAGGAAGATTTGGTTCGAAAAGAAAGGTATACTTTATGTTTCAGTATGTTTTTAATCAAATCTTATTGAAGTACCTAATAATACCTGGTGGTTAGGTTCTGGTGCAACTACTCATGTGTCTCATATTATACAGGGATTTCTTTCGATCCAACCCATAAATGAAACTGAAAAGTTCCTATTCATGGGAAACAAAATGAATGCACGAATAGAAGGAATTGAGACTTATAGATTGATCTGGACACTGGTTGTTATCTGGATCTTGACAAGTGTCTCTATGTTCCTGAATGTGCTAGAAATCTAGTTTCTATAGGGAGGTTGGATAATGTTGGTTTCAGTTTTAAGATTTGTAATGGTGTTTTTTCATTATACAAACTTAAGTACTATTATGGTTCTGGTACTTTGATTGATGGTTTATATCATTTTAATCTTGATGCTAAATTTATTAAATCCCTTTTTAATGTTAAACACAATATAGTATTAAACGTAGTGCACATAATGAATGTTCTGCTTCCTGTGGCATCAAAGGTTAGGTCACATATCTAAAGAAAAGATTTTGAGGTTAATGAAAGGTGGAATCTTACCTCAATTGGATTTCACTGACTGGGACGTATGTATAGATTGCATTAAAGGTAAGCAAACTAAGCACACATTAAAGAATCCAGCCATAAGAAGCAGTGATTGCTTGAACTTATACACACTGATATATGTGGCCCTTTTGATGTTCCCTCTTGGGGTGGTGAAAAATATTTTATTACCTTTATCGATGATTTCTCACGATACGGTTATGTATATTTAGTACATGAAAAGACTCAATCAGTGGATATCCTTGAGATTAATGAGGTAGAAAGACAGTTAAATAGAAAAGTTGAAGTGGTGAGATCTAATAGAGGTGGTGAATATTATGGTAAATTTAATGAAAATGGACAATGTCCAGGTCCATTTGCAAAGTTCCTTGAAAGTCGTGGCATTTGTGCGCAATACATAATGCCAGGTAGACCTCAACAGAATGGTGTAGCTGAAAAGCGAAATCGTACTCTTATGGAAATGGTTAGGAGTATGCTAAATAATTATACTGTACCTTTATCATTATGGATGCATGCATTAAAGACTGCTGCATATTTATTTAATAGGGTTCCTAGTAAGGCAGTTCCTAAGACCCCTTATGAACTGTGGACGGGAAGGAAACCTAGTCTGAGGCATCTTCATGTTTGGGGTTGCCCAGCGGAAGTAAGGATATATAATCCATATGAAACGAAGCTTGATGCTAGAACGGTTAGTGGATTTTTCATAGGATGTCTTGAAAAGTCAAAAGGGTACATATTTTATTGTGCTAACCATAGTACGAGAATTGTTGAGTCTGGTACTCAATGCTCAGTTTATTGCAAATGGCAAAATTAGTGGGAGCAATGAACCATGTAAGGTGAATGTGCAAGGGATTCAGATTGAAAATCCAACTCAGGTGGATTTTTCTAGTGTCTCTTCTTCGGTTGTTGTTCCACTTGTCGTATCACAATTTAACAACATGGTTGAACAACAAAACAACATTCAGAACCCACAAAATGACCATTTAAATGATGAACCAGCAAATAATGAATAATTCACGAATGATCAAGTGGTTTCACAAGAAATAGCATTACGAAGGTCACAAAGGCAAAGAAGGCCAGATATTTCTAGTGATTATGTGGTTTACTCACTTGAGCGTGAATGTGAAATGAGCATTGATAAGGATCTAGTCTCTTTCCAGAAAGCCATGGAATGTGATAATTCTGAAAAGTGGTTTAATGCCATGAAGGAAGAAATGCAATCAATGAGTGATAATTAAGTCTGGGATTTAGTCGAGTTGCTTGAGGGGTCAAAACAAGTTGGTTGTAAATGGGTTTTTAAGACCAAACGGGACTCTAAGAGCAACATTGAAAGATATAAGGCCAGACTTATTGCTAAAGGTTACACTCAGAAGGATGGCATTAATTTTAAAGAGACCTTTTCTCCAGTTTCCAAAAAGGACACTTTAAGAATTATTTTGGCTTTGGTGGCTCATTATGATCTAGAGCTTCACCAAATGGAT
Organism: Jatropha curcas; assembly: GCF_041381405.1. NCBI lineage: Eukaryota > Viridiplantae > Streptophyta > Magnoliopsida > Malpighiales > Euphorbiaceae > Jatropha > Jatropha curcas. The sequence goes on along the minus strand of NC_143157.1, from coordinate 5,125,112 downwards.
GCAAAGACAGCCTTTCTTAATGATGACTTAGAGGAGGAAGTATATATGGGCCAACCAAAGGGGTTTGTGGTCACAGGAAAGGAAAACTTTGTGTGTAAGTTAAAGAACTCAATATATGGACTGAAGCAAGCTTCCCGTCAATGGTATCTTAAGTTCAATAATACCATCACTTCATATGGTTTTATATAAAGCACTATTGATCGGTGTATTTATATGAAGGTCAGTGGGAGCAAGCTCATTATGTTAGTCCTATATGTTGATGACATTCTTCTTGCTGCAAATGATGTTGGGTTGTTGTATGAAGTAAAGGGTTTTTTCTCCAAGAACTTTGAAATGAAAGATATGGGAGAGGCATCCTTTGTGATTGGAATAGAAATATTCCGTGATAGACCACAATGACTGTTAGGATTGTCTCAAAGAGCTTACATTGATAAGGTGTTAGAGAGATTCAGAATGGAAAAATGCTCTGCAGGAATAGTTCCAATTCAGAAAGGAGATAGGTTCAGCGAAATGCAATGTCCTAAAAATGATTTGGAACATAAAGAGATGGAGTCTATTCCATATGCGTCAGTGGTTGGGAGCTTAATGTATGTTCAGACATGTACTTGACCATATATTAGTTTCGCCGGAAGAATGTTAGGGTGATATCAAAGTAATCCTAGGATGGACCATTGGAAAAGCTGCAAAGAAAGTACTTAGGTATTTACAAGGCATTAAGGATCATATACTCACTTATAGAAAGTCCAACCATCTAGAATTGTTGGGATACTCAGATTCAGACTATGCCGGCTGTGTAGATTCGAGAAAGTTACATTTGGCTACTTGTTTCTTCTAGCTGGAGGAGTAGTATCATGGAAAAGTGGAAAGCAGTCTATCATTGCTACTTCCACTATGGAGGCTGAATTTGTGGCATGCTTTGAGGCCACTGTTCATGCATTGTGGTTGCGAAACTTTGTCTTCAAGTCTAGGCATTGTCGATAGTATAGCTAGACCGTTGAGAATTTACTGTGATAATTCCGCAGCTGTCTTCTTCTCTAAGAATGATAGATACTCTAAGGGTGCAAAGCACATGGATTTAAAGTACCTATCTGTGAAAGAAGAAGCGCAAAAACACAAAGTGTCAATTGAGCATATCGGTACTGATCTGATGATAGCGGATCCGCTAACTAAAGGCTTACTGCCCAAAATCTTCACTGGCCATGTTGATAGGATGGGCATTATAGATAAGCTTGTTAGCATGATGTTTAAATTTGTATATATATATATATACATATGGTTGTTTTGCTCATATTATTGTGACACTTAGGAATTCAATTAGAGATGTGTTTTTGCTTATTTATATGTTATCCACATTATAGATGTATACAATAATGGTTTGAGTGAGATAACAATAACAGTTGATTGTAACAATGTATTGTTTGTTGAATAGTTTCTCCATTAAAGTTTTATGAATTGAAGTGGTCTGTGATACATGGAAGGAATCATGTCGTTTAATGACTTATGACCGCCATAATCCGATCATCTTAATTCTAATTAAGGTAAACATGATAGTTCAAGAAACGCACATGGGCCAAGTGGGAGATTGTTAGATTATTTAATAATCTATATGTGGCCCATATGATTAAAGGGCTGGTTCTAATTAAGGTGGCCCAAGATGATGGTTATTGGGCTTAATGGATAAGAGCCAGTTAGGGTTTTAATACCCTTCCTCTACCTTATAAAAGATAAAGGGATCAACAGCTTAGGGTTAACACGAACACAGAAAAGAAAACAAAATAGGGAGTGTGATGGTTGCCTTAAACACATACGGTGATAGCTTGTTTGAGAGAGCTCATAAAAGAAACTCCCGTAGCTGTTGATTATTCTCTGACCATTGAGAGAAAACTTACGAACAAAAGGCCAGAGGAAGAAACGTAGATCTGCTGTTATGGTGAGAATCGAATTGTCGCAACGAGGTAACCCATAACATAGATCTGCTATTATGGATCAAGGTACGCTTCCGATTATTGTATATTCTTGTCAAAAAAATTATATGAACAATAGATTTGGGCTATATTAAAGATTATTCAACATTTGAAGGATAAAGCAAAAGCTTGGTTGAATTCATTGCCACCAAATTCTATCACTACTTGGGAACAACTAGCCCAAGCTTTCTTGTCTAAATACTTTCCATTAGCAAAGACTGCTAGGCTTATTAAAGAAATAACCTCATTCACCCAACATGAAAATGAATCCCTATATGAGGCATGGGATCGCTATAAAGAACTTCAATGAGTTTGCCCACACCATGGCATTCCCTAAAATATATTGATTCAAACCTTTTACAATGGGGTTAATCCTTCTCCAAGAGGTACTATAGATGTTATGGCAGGAGGGTCATTAATGAAGAAAACTACTAATGATGCAATTGAGTTGTTGGAGGAGATGGTTAACAACAACAGCATATGGCCAACCGAAAGGGCTCAAGTAAGTCATTCCAATGTTAATCATGGTCCTTCTTCTTCTTCTTCTTCAAATAATTCAGTTAAGAAAGTACATGAGCTAGATTCATTAACTATGATGCAAGCACAAATTTCTGCTTTAGCACATAAAATTGATAACTTGAATGTGAGTAAGTCAACATTTCTTACTTGTGAAAATTGTGGTCAAATGGACATGTATCAAAGGAGTGTAATTATAATCATTCGATTATGGAGGAATAAGTGAACTATGTTATAGGACAAGTTTGCGGTCCATACTCGAATAATTATAATGCTGAATATCGTAATTATCCTAACACTTTTTGGAGAAACAATGATAATCAAGATAGAGGAAATTAAGTTAATCAACCTCAAGATAGAATAGGACAATTGACAAATAAAATTGACAAGTTTTTGGATGGAATAAATTAGAAAATGAGCAGTCAAGATGATAATTTTAAATGGTTAGATTCTAAGTTTGACAAACTTTTCAAAAATCATTCTTCATCTATACATAACTTGAAGGTGCAAGTAGGGCAACTTGCCAATGCTATTTCATTGCGTAGAGTGGGAAACCTTCCAAGTAATATAGAAAAGAATCTTAGGGAGAATGTGAGTGCTATTGTTTTAAGAAGTGGAAAGGTAGTTGATAAAGTAGTTCCCTCGGGTATTGATGCTAATGCTTTGAATAATGATTCTGTTGAGCCGGTTTGTGAACCGAGCAAGGAAGGAAATTTTGCAGGATCAAAATTTTACAGGATCAAAGGAAAAGGATAATGTGAAAGTTTATCAACCAAGTCCACCTTTTCCACAAAGGCTAAAGAAGCAAGAACAAGATAAGCAATTCTTAAACTTTATAAATAAATTGAAACATTTGCATATTAACATGTCATTCATGGAAGCCATTACGCAAATTCAGAACTACGGGAAATTTCTTAAAAATTTAATCTCAAAGAAACGTAGTTGGAAAGATGTGTCAACAGTTACTTTGACTGAGGATTGTAGTTCCATAATCTCAAGTAAATTACCTACTAAACTCAAGGATCCAAGAAGCTTTACCATACCATGTAGATTAGGTGAGGTAGATTTCCCTAGATGCCTTTGTGACTTAGGAGCAAGTATTAACTTAATGCCATTATCTCTTTTTAAGAAATTGGGTTTAGAAGATGAAGTAAAACGTACTAATATGGTTTTACAACTTACTGACCAAACTATTAAAAGACCTTATGGCATTATTGAAGATGTACTTGTTAAAGTTGACAAGTTTATTTTTCCAACTGATTTTGTCATACTTGACTTTGTTTATGATGAGAATTGTCCTCTTATTTTAGGAAGGCCATTTATGAACACAGCGAGGGCATTAATTGATGTGTCAGAAGGAAAATTATTCCTTAGGATAGGTGATGATACCATTGAATTTCATATAGATAAAGCCATAAAATATCCTATGGATGAAAGAAATTGCATGAGGATTAACATAGTTGATACATGTGTGCCTGAAATATTTGCATTAGAAAATAATGTTAAGTATGAAAATGATAGTGCGAGTAATGAAGAAAAATAGTTTATAAGTTTAAGACCCGAGATGTTACTTAGAGAAAATGAACCTTTACCTCCATCAATTGAAAGACCACCAATAGTAGACCTTAAAGAATTACCTAGTCATCTAAGATATGCTTTCCTAGGTAAAGATCACACACTTCCAATAATCATTTCTAACAAATTAATTATAGATCAAGAAAATGAATTGTTAAGTATTGTTAGAAATAGGATTAGGAGTATAGGATGGCAAATTTTTGACCTTAAGGGTATAAGTCCTAATCGAGTCATGCATTACATAAATCTTGAAGATGGACATGTACCTAGGGCGGAAAGACAAAGGAGACTTAATTCTAATATGAAAGAAGTAGTGAAGAAGGAAATCATAAAGCTATTAGATGCAGGAATAATATACCCAATTTCGGATAGTCAATGGGTTAGTCCGATTCAATGTGTTTCTAAAAAAGGAGGGATGACTGTAGTAAAAAATGAAAATGGTGAACTAATCCCTACTAGGACCACTACGGGTTGGAGGGTATGCATTGACTATAGGAAGCTAAATTCAGCCACAAGGAAAGATCACTTTCCGTTGCCGTTCATAAACCAAATGTTAGAACGGATTGCTGGTCATGCTTTCTATTGCTTTCTCGATGGATATTCGGGATATTTTCAGATTTATATATTCTCGAATGACCAAGAGAAAACTACATTTAATTGTCCATTCGGTACATTTGCATATAGACGTATGCCTTTTGGATTATGTAATGCACCCGCAACATTCCAATGTTGCATGACAGCCATTTTTATTGATTACATAGAAGAAATCATGGATGTGTTCATGGATGATTTTTCTATGTATGGTGATTCTTTTGAAAGTTGTTTGAAAAATTTTGACTTAGTGTTATCAAGATGTGAAAGTGCTAATTTAGTTTTAAATTGGGAAAAATGCCACTTTATGGTTGATGAGGGCATCGTTTTGGGGCACAAAATAAGTAAAGATGGAATCCAAACGGATAGGGCAAAGATAAAAGTCATAGAAAAGTTACCACATCCTACTACGGTTAAGGGAATTAGGTCTTTTCTAGGCCATGCAGGATTTTACAGGAGATTTATAAAGAATTTCTCTATCATTGCTAAATAATTAACTAACTTGCTTGTTAAAGATGTTCCCTTTGATTTTTCTCAAGATTGTTTAAATGCCTTTAACACTTTGAAACATGCATTAGTAAGTGCACCTATTATGGCAAAACCTGATTGGGGATTACCATTTGAAATAATGTGTGATGCTAGTGATGTTGCTGTTGGTTATGTTTTAGGGCAAAGACGTGATAAGAAATTGCATGTGATATACTATGTTAGCCATGTTCTAACTAGTATTCAAATGAATTATACAATTACTGAAAAAAAAAATGTTGGCTGTAGTATATGCATGTGATAAATTTAGATCATACATGTTAGGATCCAAAGTCATAATTTATACTGATTATTCTACATTAAAATACTTGTTTGCTAAGAAAGATGCGAAACCACGTCTTATTAGATGAGTGTTGTTATTGCAAGAATTTGACATTGAGATTAGAGATAAAAAGGGTTCTGAGAATTTAGTTGCTGATCATTTATCACGTTTAGAAAATGAAGAAGGTCCAATAGGAGAGTCTATAATTATTAATGAAAGTTTTCCAAATGAAAATTTAATGTTAGTACAACATGTTCATACACCTTGGTATGCTGACATTGCAAATTTTCTAGCTTCTAAAGTAATACCTCTTGATATGAATTATGCACAACGGAAGAAGTTTTACTCAGATGTTAAAAATTTTTTGTGGGATGAATCGTTTTTGTTTAAGATATGTGGGGATGGTATGATTAGAAGATGTGTAGGGGAAACAAAAGTACAAGATATACTTATGCATTGTCATTCGAGTCCATATGGCAGGCACCATGGAACAAATAGAACTACTTCAAAGGTTTTAAAAAGTGGCTTTTATTGGCCTACATTGTTCCAGGATGCCCGTATATTTGTCTCTCATTGTGATAGGTGTCAAAGGGTCGGAAACATAAGTCGGAGAGATGAGATGCCTTTATCCAACATACTTGAGGTAGAGATATTCAATGTATGGGGGATCGACTTTATGGGACCCTTCCCTATTTCACAAGGTAAAAGTTATATCTTGGTGGCTGTGGATTATGTTTCCAAATGGGTAGAGGCACAAGCTTGTGTAACAAACAATGCAAATACGGTGGTTAAGTTTTTAAAAGCAATATTTACAATATTTGGAGTTCCAAGGGCAATAATAAGTGATGGATGTACGCACTTCTTAAATAAATCTTTTGAGAGTCTTTTGAAAAGATATGGAATACACCATAGAGTATCTACTCCATACCATCCACAAACTAGTGGTCAAGTGGAAATTTAAATCATGAACTTAAGTGGATTTTAGAAAAAATTGTCAATTCATCTCGTAAAGATTGGTCACTTAAGTTAGATGATGCACTTTGGGCATATCAAACGGCGTTTAAAACACCGATCGGGATGTCTCCATACCGTTTGATTTATGGTAAAGCATGTCATCTACCTTTGGAACTTGAATATAAAGCTTATTAGGCAATAAAAGCTCTAAATTTTGATTTGAACAAGGTAGGCATTAAGAGGAAACTTCAATTAAATGAACCTGATGAGATTAGATTGTTAGCCTATGAGAATGCCAAGTTATATAAGGAAAGAACTAAAAAGTTGCATGACACTCATATTCGAATCAAGTCATTTAAGGAAGGAGATAAAGTATTATTGTTTAATTCACGACTACGCTTATTTCCTAGAAAATTGAAGTCTAGATGGAGTGGACCATTTGAAGTGATCAGAATTTTAGATCATGGAGCTTTAGAGTTGAAAAATTTATCCAATGGTTCCACATTTATGGTAAGCGGACAAAGATGCAATATCACGCCCCGACTCTAATCACTAAAGGAATTGTCCGCTTTGGTGTAGTCCACGGACGCCCTACACATCAGTGTAGTCCCCGCACGGTTTTGTCCCGCAGGTGAAATGGGAAACTTCCCAGGAGGTCACCCATCCTGAGATTTTTGTTAAGCGAGCACGCTTAACCCTGGAGTTCTTCCAACTCTCCAGCCATTCCACCAAAAGGCGCCTCTAATGATTAGTTTCTCCCTTTTCGATATATGATTCGATTCATTCCTGTGTCCCGCATTCCACTACCCTAGCTAGCCTGCCATCCTAGGATCGCTTTGCCGGGTCGGGATGTCACAAGCCCACCAGCTTCCGCGTGGTTCATCCTCGAACCATACATCTACTGGAGGGGGTTCGGCTCTGATACCAACTATCATATATATATACATATATATATATACGTAATATAGGAAAATAATATAGGAAAATTTCTCATAAATTCCTTTTTTTTTTAAACTTTCTTAATGTCATAATGAAATTTATCATAAGAAACTTCTTATCATATAAAATCATACTTTCCTTATTCAAAATTCAAAGCACATACACCTTAAATACCCATTTTTTTTAAAACTCTAAAAAAACTCTAAACATATGAAAGTTATCAAAAGAATCATACTTATGTCATATATATGTAGATAGCATACCATACAAAAAAAAAATAATAATTAAGTAAGCCTTACCACCCTAGAGTGGTTTGGCCTCTTAATGAAAACCAAGGGGATGAATTTCCTTCTCCAACCAAGCATACTAACATAACTCTTATGCACCAAGGTATCCATTTCTATCCTCATCATGCATTATCTAAACTAATTCCACACTTTATCCCAAAATTTCCAGCAATTTTTCCCATTTATATTTATTTAAACATATCCACAATAACACTTTTCAAACTTATATCTTATTTTTGTCAAATAAATCCTCAAACATACAAATAATCCAGAGAACCTCATCACACATGATTCATACATCCATTTATCCAAATAAACCTATGATTCAAGGCATAGGAAATTTCCAGCATTAAAATAACCTTGACCTTTGCTGTGTTTTAACACATAACTTGAGTTATAGGTCTCCAAATTGAATGAAATTAGATTCATTAGAAAGCTAAGACAAAATTCTAGAAATGTTATGAAGGGACCATAGCCTAGATCAATGTGTAAGATGGTAAACAGAAGCTATGAACATAGACCAACAGTCCAGACCCGATTCAGTAGAACTAAGTCCAATGTTTATTAAATTCCTACTTAACCAAACACTCAAATTAAACCAATCCGAAATAGAGAAGTCTCAAGACATAGGGCAACAACTCTCATGAAGAACTCAGAACATAATCTTTCCATTATAGTGGTCAAAATGGGCACTCAATTGAAAGATGCATGTGGCCCGGCATAACAGAGTCAGTTTGGGTTTTTCAGCCATAATTTGAGCTATATTTATCCAAATTGGACACAAGAGGATGGGTTGGAAAGCTAAGAAGTAGACTTACAACTTTCATTAAGAGCTCAGACATAAATTGTGACATCCCAGGTTTGAGGCACAACACCTTAGGCGAATCCCACATTGACTATGCACAAGGTGGAAGTCCTATACATAAAGGGTGGCAACCTTGAACTAGTGTGACGCGTTTTGGGCTGGCAGAGTGGAGGTTTCCCTGGCCCAGAAATAAAACCGTGAGGGTTCAGGCAAATTTTGGCACCCAAAGCGGACAATATCACACTAGGGCTGGGCTGTTACAATTTGGTATCAGAGCCCAGCCTTGTCCCTCTGGCCGGTGGTGGGGCAAACCTCAGCGAGAAAGCTCAATCCCTAAGGGGGGTGTATGTGACATCCCAGGTTTGGGGCACAACACCTTAGGCGAATCCCACATCGGCTACGCACAAGGTGGAAGTCCTATACATAAAGGGTGGCAACCTTGAACTAGTGTGACGCGTTTTGGGCTGGCAGAGCGGAGGTTTCCTTGGCCCAGAAACAAAACCGTGAGGGTTCAGGCCAAGTTTGGCCCCCAAAGCGGACAATATCACACTAGGGCTGGGCTATTACTCAAATGGAAAACAAAAAGGATCGAAAAATAGTCCTTAAACTCACCTAATAACACATTTTCCCCAAATTCAGCTTGCTTTAACCATGAAAGAACATGAAAGACAAAGTTACATGGTAGAGATTTCTACCACATACTAAATACTCATCAAACATCACCCAAGAGCATGTTATTGCAACCAAAGTTCAACAAATCAATCATTTCATACAAAATCCCAAAATACATGTATGATAGCATAAATGCACAAAATCAAATTAATGATTATGTTATCAAATGAGTTTTCAAAGCATGATATTCTGGTACATGGTTTTAAAAATAAATAGTATATGTATTGGTATAATAAATGTGCAAGTAATGAATTAAATTATGAGTTGAAAGGATTAAATTCTTTATGTTATTAATTAATAGTTTATTTGATATTTCTTTAGCTATAAATGTAAATGTATGTTGAAATTTAATGATTTTATGTAATTTGTGTTTTAAGTAAGTTGTCATTGCAACTTTAGTAAGTATGTGAATTATGAGCACCACTGAGTTTTATACTCAGCGCGTTGATTTTTATCACGCGCAGGTTAAAGACTGTGGTTTTTGCTTGAAAACTAGAAGAGTAGCATCAGAGCAGAAGTGACTATTGTGGTAGTAGTAGATTGAGATTTATGTAATTAAGAATTATGGCATGTATAAGTATTATATTTTCGGAGATTGTGTTATTTGAATTATAACTTAAGCATGTAAGTAGCAATTATGTTGGTGTATATATCTTCGGAGATAAGTATAAGATTCATTAAATGATTGAATATAAAATATTTCAAGAGAGTTGGTATGATTAGTTTATTAAGACTTGATATATATACAGAATGCAATTAATTGATGAATATTAAAATGCTATTGAGGATTTATATAGTTATGAAAATATAGAAGTGTTGTTGTGTTATGATGATTATTTGGAGATGTTGGGAGTTTGGAGTTTAATTGGAAGTGTTTTGTATTCACTTGTTTGGTGAGCTCAATTTTTAGAAATTCTTACAGTATTTCTGTAGGATTTTTTTCAATCTATTTTTCAAAAAAAAAAAAAAAAGAGATGAAAACGAAATGAAATGATTATCTAAAAAAAAAAAAAAACATATCACTCGCTAAACTTGTGAATACTCAATTACTTCTAATTCATAATCTAATTTTATGATTTGTATGTTAAGTTAAGATGGTGTTTCTGGCACCGAATGTGGCATTCGTCGTCGGGTCTCACGGGACTGGGCGGAGGGTGTTACATGTAAGCTTTACTTGGGTAATAAGGTTGGTGATCCACTTCAAGTGGAGTTGCATGCAATATGAAGACACAAAGTTGGTATTTATAATATACATATATAGTATGTTTACTTTTATTGTTAGTTTTGTTTTCATTTTTTTATTCTAAGAAATTACATTTTGAATATTTTCTTTGATTAGGAACCAAAATATGGTTTAAAAGGACTAATATTTGTTTTTAAAAAGAAAAAGAGAGATTGCTTGTTAGTTAAAGTGTGTAGCAAATTTGGCCTTTGCAGAAACAGACTACGTGGGCGTGTAAGACTGTGTGTTAAGCATATAAGGGTTGGCCCTTAAGTTCGTACACAAAATCGCGAACGCGACAACTGTGCAAAAAGAAACAGGCAGATAGGATCAAAATTTGCGATTGCGATAGTAAGATTTGCGGGCGTGAACAAAGTGCACAGGAGGGCAGAAGGTCTGAGATCATCGTTCGCAAGGAGAAATCTTAAAGATCACGAGCGCGATATTGGATTCGCGTGCGCGATTGTCCAACGGACAGAAAATGAAAACTGTCTTTTCAAATTTCAAATAGAATTTCAGTTTTATTAACCAATTACAATTGAATTCAATTCAACACTTCTCCTTCCCAAGGTATTCAAACCTGCAAACTACATACACCTTTTCAAAACCAATCACATCCTTTTCCTTTTCAACTTCTACATTGACCATTCAAACCTATCCTTCCCTAAAATTGCCTATATGAAGGACTCTATTTTTTTCTTCAAACACAAAATCTGCCATTACAATACTTTTCATAAAACTCTCCTTCTTTTTACTCTCCTTAGCCGAAAAACTCTTCATTATCATCATCAATATGCCGCTCAAGCAAAAGGCAAGGAAGAAGAATGATGGTTCATCTTCTTCAGTTCCAACAAAGAAAGACTGGGCTTCAAAGTACAAGGCTCTATTTCCCATCTACACTACGGAGAAGGGAGAATGTTTCAAATGCCTCATGAAATCCAGTTACACCGGTATGTATAATCTTGACACTAATTTTCTGCAAAGTACTGGTCTTTTAGAAAAAATTCAAGAATATCTGAAAATCCTTAATTTTGAAATAGATAGTAAATTAAAGATTCCTGAGAATGCTAACATAAGTCTTGAGTTTGTGACTTCCCTTGAATGGGTTGATGAGAAACAGAATGCCATAAAATTTAGAGTAGAGGGAGAGGAATTAACTTTGGACTATGATAAAATTCATCAGTGGTTAGGATTTGCCAAAACTGGGTTTGCTTCCTGTGAACCCTCCCCCGAAGGCAAAACTATGCTTGAATGAGGTATGCTCACGTGTGTGTTTTATGAAGTCGCCACCTAGTTTATTTTTATAAGGGAAAACTAAGAAAGAACCCTAAATGACTCCAATTTTAATTAACCTAAGTCTAGATTAATTAAGTTTAAGGCACAATCTATGAACCTGAGGTGGATCCCGAGACTATGTCATGCTGATTAACTAACCTAAGTATAAATGCCTTGCAAGGTAAATTGATGCAATTGGACCAGTAAAGTGTTTTGGTGATTTCGACTTGCCGCTCGGGGTTGAATCCCGAACGTGCCTACATACTCTCGTTTGAATGAGAGATCAAAGCCGACGTAGTTCGATAAAGCCTATTCAAAGGCATTTTGAAGGGGTATGCTTCATGCATGAGTGTGTGCATGCTTCGTGCATTTTTTTAGGCATTTTTGCCAAAGGTTGATTGATTTGTTGTTTTAGGCATTTGTTGCCAAAAGGTGTTTGATTGGGCAATTTATTGCCAAAAATTGATGTTTGGGCTATTTATCGCCAAAATGGTTGATTAAGGTATTTGTGTCAAAAGTTGATATTTGATTAGGCAATTTGTTGCCAAAGATTGGTTAGGCGATTTGTCGCCAGAGTGATTGATTAAGGGCATTTGTGCCAAAGGGGTTTTGTTGAGCGATTTGTCGCCAAAAATGATTAAGGCATTCGTGCCAAAAGATGATATGTAATTTAGGCAATTTATTGCCAAAGAAAAAGTGATATTTGGGCGATTTGTCGCCAAAAAGTGGCATTCGAGTTATAGGCAATTTGCTGCCAAAAGCGATTGATTAAACCGTAGGCAATTTGTTGCCAAAACGTGATTGATTAAGCTGTAGGCAATTTGTTGCCAAAAACGTGATTGATTAAGGCTTTTAGCCACAATTATTGATCAATTGGACTTTTAGCCGAACTATTCGAAATAAAGGCAATTACACTGTAGTTATTAATTAACTAGGCACTTTAGCCAATATGTTCGGAGTTAAGCATTAATACCACGATTATTGATTAACCGGGCATTTTAGCCTAAACTTATTTACTTAAGGCAGTTTGCTGCCAAAATGACGATGGTGTGAATGCAGTTATTTAATTATTTAATTAGAATTTAGAGTAGAAGAGAATATGCACAAAATGCTGAAATTAAATGGGCAGAGTTTCGTTATTACCTGAGTTAATCGGCGGCCGCTTCTTAGCTTCAGTTTGAAAATTCCAGATTAAGCTCCTCGTTTGGGGAATACTAATTAAAATTAATTCAATTAAGTGACCAAATATCACAACAGCAGAGTAATAAAAGCTTGAACTAAATGCAGAAAAGCAGTAGAAGAACCACAAGGAGCGTAGGAGAGAAGAGAGCGTCCGTCAACACAGACCGAGTGTGTAAAACTGTCGATTCGGGGCTGTATTTATAGGGAAAAACTAGGCTGGAGGGCGGCTGCTGCCACCCTATCCTGTCCACTCGCTAGTTTTTCATTCCAAAGGCTTTTTCGGGAGTTCCGTACCTCCAAAAAATATTCCGGGATCAGTTCCGTGATCCTCGTAATTTTTCGGACGTTTCAAGTGCCATATCGGCATACTTTTGGTGAATTTTTCGAATGGCCTCCGGTCCGGCCGGACTTGTTTGCAGTCCGGGAAAACAAGGTTTTTGAGCCTCAAAATTTGAGTATTCACACTTCCAAACCGAAAGGTTGGAACGCTGCCCCGATTTGGGAAATGCTAACAGGTCAGGCATCTTTTAATGCTCGAAATGCTGGTAATAAGTGGATTAAGGATAAGAGTATTTTATATCTGCATGAGTACCTGTGTTACACTTTGTTTGGATGGAAGCCACCAAAGTCCAAACAAAGGATTTGTTTTTGCTGGAATTTATTTTGCAGGGAAAGATGGTGGATATTACAGGAATAATGTTTGATACACTCTACAATGCATCCTGTCATCAAGGCAAGATCACGTTGGGAATAAGTAGCATGGCGCCGATTCTAACCCATACTGCCTGGTTGCCTATTCCACCTTATCATGAGCAGCCAGCCGATAATTTTCGGTATATGGATGGGGTTTTCTTCAAGAAGGCTGGATTAGTAGATGAAGTGAAGGATGGTAATACCATGGTTTATCGTTGGAAGTCGTGGGAGAGAAGAGTGGGCCAACATAATGGAGATGAAGGAACTTCTCATGTGAATGAAGAACAAATAAGAAAAAGGAAAGGGAAGTCGCCGGTGACATCTTCCATTCAAGCGGAAAAGGAGGCAGAGGAAGTGGCAGCAAGTTTTGGGTCGAGTTGATGCATTATAGCAGTCCCAATAGAATTTGCAACTAACAGTTTTTGAGATGGGCTAGAAGTAACACGCCATTCAGAAAGAGCACAAGAGTATGGCACGAAAGTGGATGCCATATTTCTGAAAGAAGAACATCGAATTCACTCCGTCACCTTCGGATTCTCCAGAGGCATTAGGTTTTTTCTGAACAACTTATTTATATTTTCCTTTATATTTGTGTTATGTGTGTTGTGTGCAAGCATGTGTTGTGACTTCTCTCACAATGAGGACATTGTGTCTCTCAAATGTGGGGGAGGAAGTTCGTAATGTGTTTTTAACTAAGTTTTTATTGTGATTTTGTTTTTTGTTTTTTTCTGTGTGTTTTTTATTGTCATATACATATAAAAAAACAAAATCAAAAAAGAAAAAACATCGTTTTAACCGATATATTTTTTTTCGGTTAAAGCACAAAAATGTGAAAATTAAAAAAAATCAAATCCTTTGCCTTGGTTAAATGTTTAGTCCCTACATGTTGATTTGCTTATATTTCACTTTTTGAAATGGAGGTCTTGAATAATATACCATGATTAAGAGATTTCAATGATTATATATTTAGATTTGATTATGAACTTAGGTATTAGGGTTGAACATCACATGTGAAGTTTCTTTAGCAAAATTGTAAGTCTTTAGTTAATTATCTACACATAATTTTGGCTTGAGAGAAGCAGATTTAGGTACTAGCATTAATCTTATGTCTTATGAAGTTTTTAAGATGCTAGGGATGGGAGAGCTAAAACCAACAAGGATGTCTCTATAGTTGGCAAATCGATTAATAAAATATCCAAGAGAAATTGTAGAAGATGTGCTCGTCAAGGTAGGTAAATTCATCTTTCTTGCTGATTTTGTTATTCTTGACATTGATGAAGATAGAGAAGGATCCTTAATCCTTGGAAGACCCTTTCTTGCAACTGCAAGGGCATTGATTGATGTGTATGAAGCCTTGAGGGTAGGTCGAGAGGAGGTTGTGTTTGATGTTCTTAAATCTTGTAAATTTCCCATGGATTATAATGACTGTTTTAGGATTGATGTTGTTTATGAATGTGTAAAGGACACCCTGCATATTAAAGAGAAAAATAACATTAATAATCCAAGCATCATAGATGACAAAGAAAGTGAATCACCAAAGCAAGAACTGAAATAGCTTCCATCTCATTTAAAACATGCATTCTTAGGGGAGAATAATTCTTTTCCTATTATTATTTCTTCTCACTTAACACTTGATCAAGAGGAAAGGTTGTTGCAGGTCCTTCGAAAACATAAGAAAGCCCTAGGATGGTCAATTTCAAATTTGCAGGGAATGAGTCCAAGTGTGTGCATGCACAAGATCTCAATGGAAGAAGACTACAAACCTTCAATTGAGCATCAACGAAGATTTAACATAAACATGAAAGAGGTAGTCAAAGCAGAGATCATAAAACTTTTGGGTGCTGGCATTATCTATCTAATTTTTTATAGTAGTTGGGTAAGTCCTATTCAAGTTGTCCTAAAAAAAGGAGGTATGACAGTTATTTCTAACAAAAATAATGAGTTAATTCCTACTAAAACTGTCACAGGTTGGCGTGTGTGTATTGATTATAGGAAATTGAACAAAGCTACACGCAAAGATCACTTCCCTTTACCTTTTTTTGATCAAATGCTTGAAAACTTGCACGTTATCCCTATTATTGATTTTTAGATGGTTATTCAGGGTATTTCCAAATACCTATTGCTCCCGAGGATGAAGAGAAAACTAGTTTCACTTGCCCTTATGGTACTTTCGCTTATAGGAGAATGCCTTTTGGGTTGTGCAATGCTCCTACAACTTTTCAAAGATGCATGATGTCTATATTTTCTGACATGATTGAGAAGTTCATTGAAATATTTATAGATGACTTTTTTGTTTTTGGTTCTTCTTTTTGATTCTTATCTTTATAACCTCTCTTTAGTAATGCAGTGATGTGAGGACACTAAACTCATTTTGAATTGGGAAAAATGTCATTTTATGGTTAGTGAAGGTATTGTTTTAGGGTATAAAATCTCACAAAAAGGGATTGAAGTAGATAAAGCCAAGATAGAGGTAATTGAAAAGCTACCTCCTCCAAATTCAGTAGAAGGAGTAAGAAGCTTTCTTGGCCATGCAGGATTTTATAGGAGATTTACTAAGGATTCTCCAAAATCACAAAACCTCTTTGTAATTTATTAGTTAAAGATGTTCTTTTTGATTTTGAAAAAGAGTATTTGAATGCTTTTGACAGGTGTGAACCCCTCCCCAAAATGCCATAGGCATGTGAATGCATGTGACTAAAGGAAGAAATGCACGTGAATGAATGAGTCGCCACCTTGTTTAATTGTTTTAGGGTAAACTAGGAAAAACCCTAAGTGACTCCAATTTTAATTAACCTAGTTACTAGATTAATTAGCCCAATGTCTAAGGCATGGTCTTCGAACCCGAGGTGGATCCCGAGACTATGTCATGCTGATGAAACTAACCTAAGAATGAATGTTTATGTGATTCGACTTGCCGCCCGGGGTTAGATCCCGAACGTGCCTACGTACTTCCGTTTGAATGGAAGATCAAAGTCAACGTAGTTCGATAGGCCTCTTTTAGAGGGCTTTGAATGGGGATGCTTTATGCATGAGTGTGTGTATGCTTTGTGCATTTTGTTCAGGCATTGTGCCAAAGAATTGGTTGTTTTAGGCATTTTGCCAAAAAGTTTTGATTGGACTTATTTGCGTGCCAGAAAAATGTTGATTGGACTTATTTGTTTGCCAAAAAAAAAAAATGAATTAAGGCTTTTAGCCAAAACATTTTGTGATTTAGGCAATTTAATTGCCGAAAAAATTGATTTTAAAGGCTTTTAGCCAAAATGTGTTGATTTGAAAGCTTTTAGCAAAAAGTGCCGATTTAGGCAAGATGTTGCCAAAATTGATTTGATGATTTATTTAGGCGACTGTCGCCAAAATTGAATGATTTAAAGCTTTAAAGCCAAAAAGATTGATTTAGTTTTAAGGCATTTTGCCAAAACTTTGATTTAAGCGTTTTATTGCTAAAAAATAACTGATCTTACTTATTGGCAATTTGTTTACCAAAAGTAATTAATCAAACTGCAATGTAGGCAATTTAATGCCAAAAGAACGTGAATAATTTAGGCTACTTAGTCACAATTATTGATGAACTGGACTTAAGCCGAAAATTGTTCGAAATAAAGGCAATCATACCATAGCCATTAATAGACTAGATATTTTAAGCCAATATTGTCGGATTTAGGCTTTAATACCACGATTATTAATTAACCGGGCATTTAGCTTAATCATACTTTAATTGAGGCAATTTACTTGCCTATATGATGACATGAATGCATTTATGCAGTTGTA
The DNA here is from genome assembly GCF_041381405.1 of Jatropha curcas. NCBI lineage: Eukaryota > Viridiplantae > Streptophyta > Magnoliopsida > Malpighiales > Euphorbiaceae > Jatropha > Jatropha curcas. The sequence continues at coordinate 5,107,861 of NC_143157.1, read as the reverse complement.
GAATTAAAAGGAGTAGAAGAGAAGCGTGCATGAAGTGCTAAAATTAAATAGGCAGAGTTTTGTTTACGTACCTGATTTAATCGTCGACCGCTTCTTAACTCCAGGTTAAGCTCCTCGTTAAGGGAATTAATTTTAATTTAATTTTAAGTGACCAAATATCACAACAATAAAATGAAATTAAAATTAAAAAATGCAAGAAAGCAGTAAAGAATCGCAAAGAGCGTAGGGAGAAGGAGCGTCCGTCAACACAGACTGAGTGAGGAAAAAAGGAGGCCCGAGGCCTGTATTTATAGGCGCAAAACGGACTGTTTCCGGTGGCTGGGTCGCCGGATGGACCGCCGGCTCGGCGGCCCGCCCGGCGGCCGGGCCGCCAAGTCTCGGCGGCCGGGCCGCCGGCTGAGCCGCCGGATCGGCGGCCTGCCCGGCGGCTGGGCCGCCGGGATGGGCCGCCGGCTCGGTGGCTGGCTCCGGTGGCTGAGCCACCGGGGCAGGCAGGTTTATTCCGGGGGCTTTTCCGGGAGTTCCGGACCTCCAAAAAATATTCCGAGACCAGTTCCGAGATCCTCGTAATTTTCCGGACGTTTCAAGTACCATATTGGCATATTTCCGATGAACTTTCCAAAAGGCCTCCGGTCCGGCTGGACTGTTCGCAGTCCGGAAGAAAACAGGCTTTTGAGCCTCAAAATTTGAGTGTTCACAGTTGCCCCCCCACCGGCAACCATAAAAATGATTTATGGGTGTCGGTGGTTGTCTGAAGACCAAATTTTGAGGATGGGCAGCGGAGGAAACCCCGCCGTGGTTTTTTTTTTTTTTTTGAAAATGAAATGATCAAATGCATGGATTTATGTTGGTAACTTAAAGATGTTTTTGCCTCTTAATGAGGGCTTAAAAAGAAGTTTTGCCTCTTAGAGGACTTGAAAAGATGTTTTGCCTCTTAATGAGGGCTTGAAAAGGGATTTGCTTTATTTTTACTTTTCTCATTGAGAACCAAGGGTCTACCTAAAGTCGAAATGATCAAATGGCTTGGTTTTGGATGAAAAAGGGTTGGTTATTGGTTAGGGTTTCACCCTAGGTTTTATGTAAGAAAGTTAACCATTAACCGGGTTCTACCCTGGGTTTGGGTAAAAGAGATTGACGATGGTTGGGTTCCACCCTGGGTTGTGTATGTTTTTTTTTTTTTTTTTTTTTTTTTTTTATAACACTTGCCCCTGAATTCGACTTGGAGGATTTTGCCCCCTGCTTGAGGGAATTGATGCCTTTATTAGCTGAAACAGAATTTCTTCTTAATGAAAGACTAAAATTCTGTGATTACTTCTGTGATGGGAGAATGGTGAAGGTTCTTATCACTTCTTGCCCCCAGAATGGTGCTGACCATGGAATACTTCAAAACATTGGTGTTGTATTTGTCCTTTCGATCGAGGAATCAAAGAGAACAAGGTTACTTATATGACTCGAGGAAACGGACAATGTGGATGACATCGCTCGTCTGAAAGGATCGAAGAAACGATGGTCTGAGTGGAGACGAGGTATTAAAGAATTACCTCTCAATGATTATGTTTGACACTTTTTTAGGGATTGTTTTGACATTTTTCTCTCTCCCTCTTTCTTCGAGGAATGACTCAAAGAGTGACGCTTTCAAAACGGACTTTTGAGAATGACTCGATTTTTGTGGCCCGTTGTGGAATGACCACTGGTGATGGAGACTTGATTTTAGAGACTCGATTTAGAGACCCAAAAGTTTTCTTGTAGTGAATTTTGACTCGAAGGAACTCAGTGATTCCTGGAAAAAATGATTTATATACTCCCAAGGAGACCTTTGAAAGCACCTTTTTTTTTTTTTTTTTTTTGGCCTTAACTTTTGCCTAGTAGCCGCCCTTTCGGGTTTTCGACTCTAGCAGGCTCTTTGCCCTAACTTTTGCCTAGACCGCCCTTTCGGGTTTTCAGCCTAGCGGGCTCAATTCTTGCCTGAAGCCGCCCTTTCGGGTTTTCAACTCCAGCTTTTATTTTTCTTTTCTTCTCTTTTTTTTATTTTTTATTTTTTATATTGGCAAAGAGAAAATGCTATTTATGATGCAAACTTATGTTTGTGACCGCGCCTTTGTGGCTGCCTACGTATCTCCAAGAACTCTTCGGGGGATGGGGAGAATCAGGTCTTTCGTAGTTCCTTCCAGGATGCGAACTTCGTGCTCGGCTGGTGCGGAATTCATCTCCGACTTGATGTTAGTGCGGAATTCCTTTCCGGCTTGGTGCGGAATTTATTTCCGACTTGCTGTTGGGGGAAAATTCAATTTTGCCTTAATGCTGATTGTGGAATTCATTTCCGATTTGATTTCTTCGCGGGATTTCTTCCCGGCTTGATGTCTTTGGGGGATTCCTTCCCGATCGTATGTCTTTGCAGGATTCCTTCCCGACTTGATGTTGATGCAGAATTCATTTCTGACTTGATTTCTTCGCGGGATTCCTTCCCGGCTTGATGTCTTTGCGGGATTCCTTCCCGACTCGATGCTAATGCAGAATTCATTTCTGACTTAAGTTCTTCGCAGGATTCCTTCCCGGCTTGATGTCTTTACGGGATTCATTCCCGACTGGATGTCTCTATGGGATTCATTCCCGATTTTGATGATGTTGAATCAACTTATTGACCCGAGCTCGTATGATAGTGATGACCCTAAGCGGATCTGACTTTGTTGTTGTAGTGGTCTTACCACTGGTTGACTGAAATATGACTTGTATTCATCACAAAGAGTTTTGAATACCCACATTGTGGTGGTAACTTGAGTGGCTTGAGTGTTGAAGAAGCTTTTATGCTTTGAGTTTGTGGCTTCGCCATGTTTGAATTCTTGAGGTTAATTTGATTCCTTTTCTTGAACTTTATCTTCCTCTGAATTTGAAACTTATTTCCTCAATGGTTCTCCTCTCCATAAGGAATTTTGAGGAGACTCTTCCTTTTCCTTGCTTTGAGAAATGATCCTTGTTTATAAGGACACTTGTACTTGTGCCATGCTTGGCGCTTGATTTTCAAGGTGTTTGTTGTCATCCAATTCGTGAAAATGACTGCTTCTTTTAACTTGCTTTTTCAAAGTGTGAGTAGCCGCTTGGTCTTTGTCCTTATGGCTGAAATGATTTGTCATCTACCCTTGATGGGCTTGAATTTAACGGAGAGCTTGCAATTGACCCATTTTTGACAACTCGATTTCCTGTAGCTTTGTCCTTGATTTCTTTCTTTTACGCAGAAGTTCCTTTTGACTCCTTTTGACCAAGGGTTCCTTTTGTCCCGTTTTTTTTCTCTTGCTCACTTAGAAGCAGCCTCTCCATAAAGAATTTCGAGGCAACTTGATTCTGAGATGACTTGAGTAGTGTATGGACAGCATTGCGACTTCGTGCAGACCCAATCCAATTCCAAACATAACTTCTTTATTCTGTCGCTTTTAAGCTCAAAATTCAGACACCTCTCTGTCAGAGCATCTTCCATTCCTGGGTTTTCGGAGAAACCATTCTGGCCCTAACCCCTTCAATCGGCTTTGCCTCGGTACTGTTTGAAGTCTTGCGTACCCTTTGCTGGATCCTTTCCATGATTACCCTTCAAAACTTCCCCTTTGATGGTGTTTCTTAGGATGCCCCCAGCTTTGATTGATGCAGAGCAAATGCATGCATTTTTCTTTGCCAATTTTTATTATCTTTTTTTTTGTCATCATTTTTTTTTTAATTTTTTATTATTATTTTTTTCGATTTTTTTTTTGCTTTCACAGGAAAGAATATGGAAAGAGTATGGAAGGAGTATAAACATGATTGGAACGTAAACTGATCCCTTTTTATTGATAAGACAAAATTTGTGTACAAAAGACACTTAGATTTACAAATTTGAATTGAATGAAAACTTGAATGGAAATGAAAATGAAAAGAAAAAGAACTAGACCCTAAAAGATAGACTCTAGGTGGACTGTGATGGACTAGGATTGAATTGACTGTAGTGACTTCGTTCTTCTCGATGCTTCAATCGATCAGACATGTGGTCGTTGGTTTTGAACAATTCCTTTGTTCTTTTGGAGGTTTGATATCAATCTTCTCAGATACAAACTTCATTCATTTCTAAGAAAAGTTCGAAAGGATCGAACGATTCTTGTTCAGCAAAATTTTTTTTTTGCATTAATCCCCTGGTTAGGCAAGGGATTGGTTAATGTTCAGCTTGCTCTTGGGGATGATGGACCCATTGTCAACCAGGTCTTGTAGACGATTTTTCAAAGTCCAGCATGATTCGGTCTTATGCCCATGTCCTTGATGGTACTCACAGTATTCATTGGCTTTGAAATTCCGGGGCAGGGGGTTTGGTAATGGCCTTGCTTCTAAGGGCTTCAGTAAATTTGATTTCACTGCTTCTCGGAACACCAAAAGGATTGGCATGCCGAGATCAGTATATTGCCTCCTTGGCTGATTGTTTCCCAAATTCCCAACACGTAAAGGATTCGTGGGGATTATACTGGCTATTTCATTTGTCTCACTGGACCCAGCATGATTCTGCTTCTTGTATGAGTCTTCTTTGAGTTGACCCAACTGGATTAAGTCTTCCACCTTAGTTGCAGTCACAATAAGCGATTGGAACGTAGGCAAGTACTGTGTTTGAAGCTGTGACTGGTAGACTGGCAGTAAATTCTTGATTATTATGTCAACTTGTTCCTGTTCAGAGGGTCGGTTGATCATTTGAGCGGCTTTGGCTCTCCACCTCGAAAGGAACGAGGAGAAAGGCTCATTGTTCTTTTGTTTAGTGGTTTCTAGCTCCCTCCGGGTAACATCCACTTCAATATTATAATGGTACTGCGTGTTGAAAGCATTGCATATGTCCTCCCAATTCTTCATTTTGGAACGATCCAAGCTAACAAACCATCTTAATGCAGCACCAGTCAAAGATTGCTGAAACAACTGAGCAAGGAGCTCGCTGTTCAGGCCAAACGGGTTTAGGGCACCTACATACATTTTCAGATGAGTTTTGGGACAAGTGGTTCCATCAAACTTGTCCATGTTAGGCATCTTGAATTTTGTAGGTAATCTTGCTTCGGGGAACAAGGACAAGGAGTCCATGTCCACCACTTCCTTGTGGGTTTTGAGAGCAGTGATAGATCTTTCCAACAATTCCAGCTTCTCTCTCATTTTCTGAGCTTCCAGCTCAGAAGCAGTTCTGGAGGGCATGTCATCCAGGTTAAGGGCAGAGTTTGTCGGTTCAGCAGCAGGACCCTGATTAGAGGTAGTAGGTCCGCTTCCCCCGGCCGAAGCCCCATTTCCATTACCATTACCTAGTTCAGCTATCAGGGCAGTCCTTTGGGCAGCCAATGCCTCATTCATTCTGGCCTCCATCCTGGCCTCCAGTTGTTCAATGAGATTTTGGATGTCAGTGAGTGATGCCATTGGTGCAGGTAGGGTTGTAGGAGTTGTAGGTAAAACTGGTGCAGCTGGTGAAGCTGGTGAAGCTGGTGAGGTCGGTGATAGTACTGTAGACGTGACTGGTACTTGAACGGGGGTTACCTGTGAAAGGACATAGTCAAAACGATTAGACTAATCCTATATAAGGTATTTTCATAGGGTATGTGAGATAGTGTGAGGTGGGGTAATGTATGGGTAAGGTATTTGGACTTGACCCTTATGATGTGGGGTGGTATGACCAAACAATGTTGGGTGGTGTTGATATAGGGAAGAATGACTTGACCCTGTGAGATGGGACGGTCTGACCCTATGTGGTAGGGTAGGTAATGTTGGTATGCTAGGACACCTCGACTTTTCGAATGGCCCTAAGTTCTCAAAGAAAAATTTTTTCTTGGGCCTTAGGGGCCAAAATGTAATTTTTCAGGTCTCAGGGCCCAAAAATGTGATTTTCCAGCTTTTGAAATTAAATGTTCTTTTTTTAATGAGATGATATGTCATGAATGCGCACAACATCACGTCATACTTTGTTTAATGATATGATTCGTATCATTGGGTGCATACAGTCCTAAAGGATAGGTTCTATAGGCTATGACACAAATAGAGAATTGGCTTATAAGGGGACCCTTGAACCTTGAGTAAGGATATACCTAACCACATGTGAAACAAAGAGTTTCGCGTGGGTCCAACGGTACGCATACTCATGGGCCACCCCCAAAAGGATTAGGGATGGTTTGCGGTAACAGGGAGGACGCTTTGGCTGTCCGTCGACATAATCAAAGAGACCTGCCGATCAGCGCTACTTGCTATCCAGACTCAGAAGTTTGAACAGAAAGAGAAGAAATTCATTTGAAATTCATTTTTTATGCAATGGAGAAAAGGATTCTCGATCGTGCAAATAAATTAACAAATTTAAATGTCTTAATCAAATTTGTCACTTAAGTTTAAATTTCCTCTCATCGAGTATTCTTAAAGAAAGAACACTCGATTTATGTCAAGGTACCCTGCAAAACAAAGCATAGTAAAGTAATGCCCTAAAGAAGGGCAGGTTAGTTTATTCAACACTTGTAGTCCACTATTATGCAAAAAGATTACATAGCATCCCCAGTGAAGTCGCCAAACTGTGAACCCCTCCCCAAAATGCCATAGGCATGTGAATGCATGTGACTAAAGGAAGAAATGCACGTGAATGAATGAGTCGCCACCTTGTTTAATTGTTTTAGGGTAAACTAGGAAAAACCCTAAGTGACTCCAATTTTAATTAACCTAGTTACTAGATTAATTAGCCCAATGTCTAAGGCATGGTCTTCGAACCCGAGGTGGATCCCGAGACTATGTCATGCTGATGAAACTAACCTAAGAATGAATGTTTATGTGATTCGACTTGCCGCCCGGGGTTAGATCCCGAACGTGCCTACGTACTTCCGTTTGAATGGAAGATCAAAGTCAACGTAGTTCGATAGGCCTCTTTTAGAGGGCTTTGAATGGGGATGCTTTATGCATGAGTGTGTGTATGCTTTGTGCATTTTGTTCAGGCATTGTGCCAAAGAATTGGTTGTTTTAGGCATTTTGCCAAAAAGTTTTGATTGGACTTATTTGCGTGCCAGAAAAATGTTGATTGGACTTATTTGTTTGCCAAAAAAAAATGAATTAAGGCTTTTAGCCAAAACATTTTGTGATTTAGGCAATTTAATTGCCGAAAAAATTGATTTTAAAGGCTTTTAGCCAAAATGTGTTGATTTGAAAGCTTTTAGCAAAAAGTGCCAATTTAGGCAAGATGTTGCCAAAATTGATTTGATGATTTATTTAGGCGACTGTCGCCAAAATTGAATGATTTAAAGCTTTAAAGCCAAAAAGATTGATTTAGTTTTAAGGCATTTTGCCAAAACTTTGATTTAAGCGTTTTATTGCTAAAAAATAACTGATCTTACTTATTGGCAATTTGTTTACCAAAAGTAATTAATCAAACTGCAATGTAGGCAATTTAATGCCAAAAGAACGTGAATAATTTAGGCTACTTAGTCACAATTATTGATGAACTGGACTTAAGCCGAAAATTGTTCGAAATAAAGGCAATCATACCATAGCCATTAATAGACTAGATATTTTAAGCCAATATTGTCGGATTTAGGCTTTAATACCACGATTATTAATTAACCGGGCATTTAGCTTAATCATACTTTAATTGAGGCAATTTACTTGCCTATATGATGACATGAATGCATTTATGCAGTTGTAGAATTAAAAGGAGTAGAAGAGAAGCATGCATGAAGTGCTAAAATTAAATAGGCAGAGTTTTGTTTACGTACCTGATTTAATCGTCGACCGCTTCTTAACTCCAGGTTAAGCTCCTCGTTAAGGGAATTAATTTTAATTTAATTTTAAGTGACCAAATATCACAACAATAAAATGAAATTAAAATTAAAAAATGCAAGAAAGCAGTAAAGAATCGCAAAGAGCGTAGGGAGAAGGAGCGTCCGTCAACACAGACTGAGTGAGGAAAAAAGGAGGCCCGAGGCCTGTATTTATAGGCGCAAAACGGACTGTTTCCGGTGGCTGGGTCGCCGGATCGGCGGCCCTCCCGGCGGCCGGGCCGCCGGGTCTCAGCGGTCGGGCCGCCGGGTCTCGGCGGCCCGCCCGGCGGCCGGGCCGCCGGTTCGTCGGCGGCCTGCCCGGCGGCTGGGCCGCCGGGATGGGCCGCCGGCTCGGTGGCTGGCTCCGGTGGCTGAGCCACTGGGGCAGGCAGGTTTATTCCGGGGGCTTTTCCGGGAGTTCCGGACCTCCAAAAAATATTCCGAGACCAGTTCCGAGATCCTCGTAATTTTCCGGACGTTTCAAGTACCATATTGGCATATTTCCGATGAACTTTCCGAAAGGCCTCCGGTCCGGCCGGACTGTTCGCAGTCCGGAAGAAAACAGGCTTTTGAGCCTCAAAATTTGAGTGTTCACAACAGGTTAAAGAAAGGGTTGACTTCAGCACCTATCATTACTACACCAGATCGAAGTCTTCCTTTTGAACTTATGTGCGATGCTAGTGATCATGCTATTGGACCTGTTCTTGGCAAAGAAAAGAAAAGAAATCGCATGTCATTTATTATGCTAGTCGCACATTGAATGATGCACAATTGAATTATGCCACCACTAAAAAAGAACTTCTAGCTATTGTTTTTGCTTTTGATAAATTTAGGGCTTATTTGATTGGAGCTAAAACAATAGTGTACACTGATCACTCTGCTATTAAGTATTTATTAGAAAATAAAGATGCAAAGCCTAGATTAATTTGTTGGGTTCTTCTTTTACAAGAATTTGATTTATAGATTCGTGATAAAAAAGGAACTGAAAACCTTGTAGTAGATCACTTATCTAGGCTTGAGTTGGGGGAAGAAAAGCAAGCAGAATTGCAAATCAATGAAGAATTCCCCCATGAACATCTTCTTCTTCTAACTAAAGCACAAGCTCCATGGTATACTGATATAGTTAACTACCTTGCTTAGAAAATTACTCCTCCCAATCTCTTTTATCAACAAAAGAAAAAATGTTTTCATGATCTTAAATATTACTATTGGGAGGAACCATTTTTGTTCAAGTATTGTAGTGACCAGCTTTTTCGATAATGTATAACGGAAGAGGAAATAAAAAGTGTCCTTTGAGTCTGTCAGTCAATGGAATGTGGAGGACACTTTGGAGCAAGCAAGACGGCGAGACATATTTTAGAAAGCGGTTTGTATTGGCCTAACCTATTTAAGGATGCTTTTAACTTTGTTCGTCTTTGTGATCGTTGTCAAAGGTTAGGTAATATCTCAAAGCGACATGAGATGCCATTAAACAATATCCTTGAAGTGGAGATCTTTGATCTGTGGAGCTTGGATTTCATGGGACCATTCCCATCATCTTTTTCCAATCAATACATCCTAGTAGCGATGGATTATGTCTCGAAATGGGCAGAAGCTGTTGCCCTTCCCAATAATGATGCCAAGAGTGTGATGAACTTTATCAAGAAACATATTTTCACACGTCATGGTACTCTAAGAGCAATAATCACAGACGAAGGTGAGCACTTGTGACATCCTACTGAGTCGAGTCATTACATAGAGTCGAGTTGAGTTGGGCTGAACCAAACTTGGTTCGAGTCATTAGAATCCAGAGTGTGGTAGTATTGGACTTACGATAATCGTGATAAGAAGTGGATTTATTTGCATAAAACAAAAGATCAAAGTATAAGGATTAGGACTTGCTTGCACTAAAATATAAAGCTTGGTATTAAGTTGTAACCTTTTGACAATTGAGGTACCATTTGGTAATTTTTCACACAATCATTGATATTTTGGGAGCCTACCTGTGATTTCCATGTCACTTTCCCATTTTCATCTTTATCTTCATCTTCTTCATCTTCTTCCTTTCCTCTTCCACCTTCCTTTCAATTTTAATGGTAGTTAAGCCTTAACTTCAACTTCTATTCTATCCAAGTAAGTAAACCTTCTTGAATTTCATAATTGAATCATTTGGTGATATTTTTAGAGTATTCATAAGAATTCTTATTTATAGGTGAAGTGAGTTCAAAGGTAGTAGAGAAAGGAAGCTAAAAAGAAGAGCTCAAGCTTTTTGGAGTGAAGGTTTGATATCTCTTTTCATTTACCACTTTCTTTGCATGAGAACTTGTGTGGTGTGTTGATAATGAGACAATATGTTGCTTAATGTTGAGTGAGAGGACTGGAAATGGTGAGAAAGTATGGGATGAAATGAATAAATGAAGTAGATATTGAGTTTATGCTGAAATAGGTTTTGCTAGAAAATTTACCAGTACATTCACCTTGATTTTGACTCTAATTAACGATGGAATTGGGAAGTGGTCTAGAAGAGTTATTTGTTCCTCTATGTGTTAGCTTTCCATGGGTTTTTGAATCACCCAAATCGGAGTTATAGATTGAGAGATATGACCAAAATAGTACAGACTGCGCAGGCTGGAAAACACGACGCGCGCTCGCGAATTATGCCTGTAAACTCTCTGACTCTCATTTTGCACTTCTCGTCGCTCGCGAATTTTATTGCGTGCTCATGAATTTGGCCTGTAAACTCACTGACCCTCATGTGTGCTTCTCGCGCTCGCGACTTTTAATGGCACGCTCGCGACTTGTGTTTTGATGCTCTTTTTGACCTCTTTTTCTATGTAATTGTATTCCTTTGCTCAACTTGTATGCCTCCAATCATTTTAAAACAAAAAGAAAACATGAGAACATGTATCAAAACAACATGCAAGAATGCAAATGATGTGAAACAAGGTAAACCTTATGGTTTATGAAGTTATGAAAACGTTAATATGCTTTTGTTTTATACTATTGACATACCGATATTATGCTCCATTGAGGTTAGGTAGAAACCACGTAGATAAGACTATGTCGCGACATAGGATAGCAGATCTGCACCCGATACAGTTTGGTACTCCGGCTATAGGCCGTTGAGTGGATATGATTATATATGGGCCATAGCAGCCAAGTCATACAGTATTCATCCAGTTTCATACAGTTTTTCTTATCACTTTGGTTTCACTATAACCTTATAGAGCCATACAGATATCTTGACTAAACATTGCATGAGTCATAGCATAATAAACAGCAAGAAAGATCATCAAGGTAGAATGAAAGTATCATGATATGTGTGCTTACATGTGCCATATGTGTTTACATGTTTAAGTATCCATATGTGTTTACATGGTTATTTCTACATATGTATGTGCTTACTTATTTCTTTATATGTTGTGATATCCACTGAGCTTTATTTGCTCAGCGAGTTACTTGTTTAACTCGTAGGTTTTGGGACTGGACCATAGAAAGTCAGCTTACAACTGCTGCAGTTCATCTCTGGAAGACCCAGTCTCCAGGGTAGCTACTCATTTTGATATTTTGATTCTGTATATCCTTATCATGGCATGTATAGGGGGCACAGTTGGGCCCATGTCACTTTGCAAACTAGTATAATGTCTTGTAAATATTAAGTACATTATGATATAATAGTCAATATACATTATGATATCAGCATGACAGGACATAAAGTCAACCAATTTGTAGCGTCTCGGTTCGGTTCATTCGGGTTAACGGGTGGACCGGGAAGGGATGTTACAGCACTTTTGTAACAAGTACTTAGATTCCCTTCTTTCAAAATATGGTGTTACTCATCGTGTAGGTACCCCATATCACCCTCAAACAAGTGGACAAGTGAAAGTCACTAATAGGGAAATCAAGAAAATATTGGAGACCACGGTTGGCCAATCAAGGAAAGATTAGTCCAAGAAGCTCGATGACGCTCTTTGGGCCTATAGAACTGCATTTAAAACACCAATTGGTATGTCTCCATATCGAATGGTCTACGGTAAGGCTTGTCACCTCCCTGTTGAGTTAGAACACAAAGCATATTGGGCAATCCAGTTTCTTAACTTTAATGCTAAGGAGGTTGGTTAAAAGAGGTTGCTTCAATTGAATATGATGGATGAAATGAGACTCCATGATTATGAGAATGCCAAAATCTATAAAGACCGCACCAAACAATGGCATGATAAGCATATTATCCTAAGGAATCTAAAGGTAGGCCAACATGTATTACTCTATAACTCTAGACTCCGTCTTTTTCCAAGTAAATTGCGATCTAGATGGTCTGGCCCATTCACAATCAAAGAAATTTTTCCACATGGGGCAGTTGAAATAGTGGATGGTGACTGGAGTTTCAAAGTCAATGCTTAACGCTTAAAAGTTTATCAAAATGGAGACTTTGATCCAGTCAAAATCATTATAATTCTTGTTTAGCCTAGATCAGGTTTAGGGCGTCGAGCTTAATGACATTAAACAAAAGCGCTTGTGGGAGACAACCCATTTTCTTTTCCTTAGCCTTCTTATTTTAGTTATTTTTATAGTTTTCCCAAATTTTCACCATGTTTGTTCTTCTATTTTTCAGTCAAGTTCTTTCAGGTGCAAGTTGAGGTACAGGCTCTAGCAAGCCTTTGCTGTGCTCATCAGCACGCTTTTGCCGTGCTCATCAGCACGCTCGTGCTTTAAAAAGGTGGAAATAGCTTCGAGGGTCAGGCTCTAGCATGCCCTTACCGTGCTCATCAGCACGCCTATGCCTCAATAAGTTGGAAATAGCTTTGAGGGTCAGACTCTAGCACGCCCTGACCGTGCTCTTAAGCACGCCCGTGCTAAGTAAGATAAGGTTTTGCACTTGTAGGTCAGAGGCTCGCACGCCCTTACCTTGCTAAATAACATGCCCATGCATCAGAAAGGCGAAGAAGTGCTTGAAGGTTAGAGGCACACATGCCCAAGTCGTGCTCCTCAGCACGCTTGTGCCAGGTAAGACAAATTTTTCTCTTGCAAGTCAGAGGCTCGCACGGCTGGCAGCACACCCGTGCCCGCCACCGCCTCAGAGACCCAGCAGCAAGCACACCCTGACCGTGTCGCATGGCATGCCCATGCCACGTTCTAAATCTGCGTCTTTAACGTGCCTTTTCGGTTACCGTGCACTGCCCTCTATTTAAAGCACATGCCCTAACCGTAATTACATCTCTTCTCTTTTCTTTTTAGCACGCTGCTCACCCTCGCTGCCATCTCCTTCTTCTCCATTTTTTATCTCCTTTTCTCTCAACCTAAAAGCTTAGCAACACCATTTTCTTCTCCTTTTTCTTTGACCATACCTCCAAGGTACAAACATAGCAGACCTGCATCTTCAATGGCTGCAAGAAATCAGCCAATAGCCCGTCCTTCAACTGTTTCTCCTCCACCAGCTCCTCCTACAGCTTCGATTCCTCCTCCGTTTGAGATCGACTCACCAGAACAGCAAGAAAGGTACAATAAACTCTCTCTTTGCCCTATTTTGCCAAACCACTTTGTTGATGAATCTGCTCTAGCACAAGTAGGGCTTAGAGATGCTGTTTTAGAACCCTTTAAATGTATTGGGTGGCAACAGTTTATTGCCATGAAAGACCTTGTTTATGCACATATCACTTTAGAGTTTTTGAGTTCATATTCTTCTCTTATTCGTCTTTTGCCTGTTAATTTCCCTAGTAAAATTAAATTCAGGCTTTTTGGAAGAAATTATGAACTTTCAGTAAATGAGATTAGTCACATCTTTGGTTTCCCTATTGAAAATGCCTTTAATCAAATACTTAAGGATTTTATAGATTGCAGCATATGGACCGATCTGACTGGAGAACATAACTATAATCTTAGATTTTCAAAAGTGTAAAAATTGAGAAATCCAGCCTTGAGGTATATTCATAAATTCTTAGCCAACACTATTTTTGGGCGAAGTGAGAGTGATGGGGTGTTGAGTCGAAATGAATTATATTTTATATAGGTGATCGATCAGGGTATTTTTTTGAATGTTGGCTATTGGTTATGCCTACGATGGGATAGAGTTGCACGGGTAGATAAAGGAGCTATTATGATGGGGTGTTTTATGACTCAAATTGCATCGTATTTGAGAGTTTGGATCCCTGCTGGGCCAGTTTATGATAGTGTGGGAGGAGGAATGGGCACTAGGCTAGACTTAGATATCATGGTGCATATGAAGTTGGTGGAAAAGGTAGGAGATTCGTACCGTATTGTGGGTACTCGAGACGAGAGTTCTGATGATGAAGAGGCTGAGGATGCTGATGACACTAATATGGAGGAGGGTAATCCAACTCCTTTCCCTAGTTTTGGTACTTCTTCTGGTGCAGGTACTTCTAGAGCTGGTCCTTCTTTTCAAGGAGCATCTAACTTGTCCAACGATGAAGTTCTTGCACGTATGATGTCCCGAATGGACATGTTTGATACTCGCCTTAATGGAATGGAATCCATGATTGCTGACCGTTTTCAATCCATAAGGATAATGCATGGGAGCCTCAACTCTCATATAGACACCATGCAAGGCCAATATCAGGGAATTGCTAGTCAACTCCAAACCGTGATCCAATTGTTGCAGCCACATTCACCTCCACTACCTGAATATTGATTATTTTTGGTTCTTTTTCATTCACTTTCTATTTTGAATTACTGTTCCTTTTTATGTGTATTAAGTATTTTGGATATTATATCTTCTTGTTTTTTTAGTGTTTTCTATTTATAGCTTTGTTAATTTTCGCCACCCGGCTCCTTTCGTATCTTTTCCTTCAATCTTATTGTATTTTTCAATACAATAATGGTAATGGTTCCTATACTTTCTTATTCTTTTACATTATTGATAATATGATAAGTTTGGGGAATTGCTTTAAAGCTCATTAGGGACAATGTGCTCGATTAAGTTGGGGGAAGGGAAATTTTAGTTAAAATTTTAATTTTCTTTTGTTTCATTAGTTTAATATGGTTGGAATAATTGTGAGCAAGTTTAGAAATTATCATAATTCATTAACTTGTGATAAATTTAGTTGTTCTTCGAAGTAAATTATTTCTAGCTTAAATTTTAAATTTTTTTTTGACTTAACATGATTCTTTAGTTTAACTATTTGTTTCTAAGATTATAAAAACTAATATTTTTTTTTTTTTGTGAATTCTATGATATTTAGATGTGTTTTAATCAAAATTTATTTAACCTGGGCATAAAAAAAATTTTAAATGCTTACATTTAGAAAGAGATGATTTAGGCATTCTTTGTTAAACTTCATATTTAGCCTAGGCCACCTAAATTAAAGTATAACCTTTGCAACCAATTTGAAGCCTATAAACCATAAAATTTTCTTGTTCAACCTTATTAAACCTAGCCATTAAACCAATTTCAATTCCTACCCTGAGTGCAATAATGTATAATTGAAGGATTTGATTTTTATTAAAATATAGCAACAAAAGGGAGAAAATTCCATTAATACTAGCATGTGAAGCAAGTAGAAAAACTCAAAGAGAAACACCCAATAAAAGAAGCAATCAATCAAGAATTCAAGTTTGGGGAATTAACGCAAGGAAGAAATTATCAAAGTAATATGAAGAAACCTTGCCAAAAGTATCTCGAATCATTGAGCTAGTGAAGAACTTCAAGTAAATCTCCCTTTATAAAATTTTGTTTTTAATATAAATGAACATCTTTGATATTATGCATTCTTTATACTTGTATTTACCATGTTATCCTCTTTCTTTGTTTAGCTAAGATTATATTCCTAAAACCCCGTTACAACCTAAATAAAGACCTTTTGATCTTTTTAATTGTATGCATTTCAATTGTGGAGAAAGGATGACTAATTTTGCCTATGGGAATGTTGAACTTATATTGTTAAAACATCTTATTTAAAGGTTAAATACTTTTTGTAGAAATTCATATTCTACTTGTCATGGATTGAATAAATTATTGGTGTGGAAAATCTTATTAACTTATGTTTAAATTAAGGAATGTGTTTTATTGAAAATTGAATTTTTGCTAGAATATAATTAGCATAGGGAACACTTGATTTATTCTATTGTTAATAACTTTTTGATACTTTTGAAATTGTCTTAAGTCAAGAACGCCAGCCAGTCCCTATCACTTACATGGGCCCACCTCAGGTACTTTCCTGACGTACAAATTAAGTTCTAATCCTATTTAGGCAGATGGAAGAGTCCTAATTGAGAAGAAATCCAAAACCTAAACAGTTTCCTACTTCCAAAAAGATTTCTTACTTAATGAGGATTCTATTTCCTAAACGAAGTCGGATTTTCTTCCAAGAAGTCTATATAAAGAAGGGAGCCATTCATTGTAGAGAGCCATCTCCAGTTTTGATAATTTTTGTTCTATTGTTCTTCTCTCTCTCCAAGACTTCAAGTGTTCAAGATTTGTGTCAAGATTCAAGGAAGCCGTCCACGTTATCGGATTGACTAGTTTTTATCTCTAAACTCTTATTCTTGTTTTTAGTTTTCATCATTCATACTGATTATGGAATTGTTTTCAAGTTTAATTGAGTTTTATTTAATTACTATGTTGAACTAAATTCTCATACTAGAGATTTGATGTAGCTTAATTTCGATTCCAATTTATAATATTAGATTTGGTTTTCCTTGTTCACGATATAATTTATTATTGAACTTAATGCTTCCAGGCAAAGTTTCTCCCCTGGATTGATTTACTTCATTAATCACTATTGGGAGAAGGGTTTTGATACGAAAAAGGTAATAAATTACATGAGAATAATAACTTGATGCGAAAGCTATATGAAACAACCCAAATTTATCTAACCAGTCAAATGTAAATATATGATTTGTATAGTTGATAACCCGAACAAAACCGATTGAAAAATCAAAAATCAATTGAAAACCATGATTTGAACTGAACCAAACCTGAATCGAAACAAACCAGCCCAAACCACCCAAACCCTTTTAGAATTTTCCCTCTTTCTTCTTATTTCTAGCATTCACCTCACCCCTCTTCCTCGTTTTGCGCATTCCTAGTCGCTGGCAATCCTCCTGCGCCACCAGCACATTGCCGCCGTCTCCCTCTCTCCTTCTCTTCCTCTTGCTCTCTTTCTATATCCCTGTTTCAGGCGAGTGCGTAGACCACAGCAGCTGCGACTCTGCCAGCTTGAAGTCGTCCTGACTCCGGCGAACTCAATGACCCTCTCCGTCGCGCCAACGAGCCTCCATCGCGCCACTGCCGCTGCATCTCTGTTTCTTTCCCTTTCGCGATCACTCTTAGGGAACCCAGCAACGCCAACAGCCCTGCTTCGATCGCCGCTCTCTCTCGTGATTCCGGTGAATGGTGCGACTTCCCTCCTGGATCGACGGGAACGCCAGAGACAATTTTGTCTCAGTACATTCGGCGCTCACTTCGACTTTTCGACGAACCTTGCGTGGTCAGGCGACTTCGGAGAGCACCACTGTCTCCGGCCTGATTTCAAACAACGCTGAGTTTTGGGTATTGAGACTGACTCTGGTTTTTTTTTTTCCAGAAATTTAATTGATTTCTATTATTTATGGCAAATCAAGTTAATTTAATTCTTAGTGTTGATCTATATAGTATAAGTATAGATTTAATTAAAATACTTTGATTAATTAAGGCTAATTTAAGATTAGTACCAAATAAATTTGATTTAGGAATTTTAACAATAACCTTAATGGCATGTAAGTGTGGATTAAGATAGTGTAGATGTAATGTTATTGTAAATTATAATTTTGGTTGTGTGGTGATGTTGAGATCGAAGGAGGATGGGAAATTTTATTTGATTGATTGCCTGATGGGCCGTGTGGATTGAGTTGAAATTTGATAAATTGTTGATATTTTAACAGGTGGATAGTCCAATTTTTAGGAGAGGTGCTGTCGAAATTTCAGTAGAAACTAGTTTACTTTTTAGAAATTAAATAAGTAGATAGTTTATTAGATCAACTACTTGATTTCTTAATTTAATAAGTCCTTTGTCTGATATAAATTCTTCCTTTGTATTCTTAAATTTCTTAGATTGTCCGGGCCCATCTATTGCTCCACCCGGTCAGAATGAGAGTTAGAGCTTCAGCTTCCGCCACTATGAGTAATAATAAATAATGCATATCAGTATTGCATTTGGATAGCATTTATATATATATATATATATATATATATATATATATATATATATTAATAACATCAGTATATTCTATGCATATTTTATAAATATAATATGTTACTATATATTTATGGTTGTGCATTGAGATGAATTTGTGTATTATGTAACATGAATTGCTTGATTACTTGTGCTGTGAATTATTGTGACTTATATGTGCGGAATTGGGATGAAGTGGTTCACCATGGGATTGTGAGGGCGGTCTACGAGATCGTTGGCCGTATGGGAGATCGGCACCTCGTGTGCACTTGATGATATGATTTGGATGATATGGAAAACCATAGGGTGGTTGCTTATTGTGCGCACCTGATAATCTAGATTTCATGGTAGCCCACAAGGTGGCCTCCTGTTATGTGCGCCTGATGATCTAGATTTGGCGGAAACGAACGGGTTACCTCCTGTTGGTATGGAAAAGAAAAGAGATAATGCAAAAATAATGAGAGGGCTGGTCAAGTAAGGATTAGACCCGTCGGCCAGGTATGGGGGATCGGCTCCCTAGTGCACACGTATGAGAGGGCGAGCCATGTGTGAGGACGGCTCGTTGGGGTTTTAGGTGACGCCACTGACTAATTTCCAGTTGCTTGACTATTTGAAGGTGACATTACTTGTGGGTGATGGTGTTGTGCCATATGATTGACTGTAGTATGCTCACTTTAGAATATTAGGGTGCATTATGCGTGAATGTGTGTGATGTGTATTATTTATTATTATTCACTAAGTTGCAAAACTCACCCCTCTCTCTGTCCAAACTTCTCAGGTAATAGGAAGCTGCGGAACCGACTGAAACTCTGTAATTTTCCTCGCAGGGCTACAAAATAAATTTATAACTTTTTGTTATTATTAATATTAGCTAATTTGTGTTATTAAATATGTACATTGTTCTACTCCTAAATTATTGTTGAACTCCATAGGGTATTGTGTATTTTTTTTATTCGGATGATCTTATTGTTTAATTAAGTGCATGTGAAATGGTAGCCCATATTATGAATATGACGTGATGTGATTAGGCCCCAATTAAATTGTATTCAAGATAATTGAGACTGGGCCATGATTGTGAAATTATTGTATATATATATATCCTAATTTATATGGGCTTACCGTTTCTAATAATTAGTGTGGTATGCATGAGTTGAAAGATAGGCTTACTATGGGCCTCGAGGGCTTTATGCTTACCTGGGCCCTAGTGTCGGTCCGGCCTATAGATTTGGGTCATGACAAAGGAGGTATCAGAGCATAAGTTTATAAGTCTAGAAAAGACTGCGGAGTTATTTCTATCACGTCTTGATATAGTTTTATCTTGCCTCTTACATTTCAGTGTGATTATCGTTAGAGTCATATTTGAGTCAGGCTAATAATCTAATTGATGTTAATAGGAGAGGACTTGTTATGTTTCTAATAAATTTTGTTTTATACTTTGAATTTCAGCATGATTATCGTGCCTCTTACATTTCAATGTGATTATTGTTAGAGTCATATTTGAGTCAGGCTAATAATCTAATTGATGGTAATAGGAGAGGACTTGTTATGTTTCTAATAAATTCTGTTTTATACTTTGAATTTCAGCATGGTAAATACTAGGAGAAGAGCACTCGATAACGCGGAGCAAGATGCTCCAGATGAAGCCTCTTCTAGGGCATCCAGCTATCCCTAGACACCGAAGGGGTAGACGTGATAGAAATGTAAATAATCAGGATGAGGGCGTTTAGGAAAATTGAAATGAGGAAAATATGGCTGGAAATCCTACAGAAATGAACACATTAATGACCAGGCTTCAGCAGGCTATAGCTGCGATGAATAATATGTTAATGCAGCAACAACAATTCTTTCAGGCTCAACAACAGCAGCAACAACCACAGATGCTACCTCCCATACTTGAACCGGTAGCACAGCCATTCCAGCTGGCTCCATCCCCCATTGTATAGAGAGCTGCTAATGATACACTTTATGACAGATTCATCCGGTACAAGCCGCCTAAATTTACTGGGACTGAGGATGCTCATCTGTTTCTGGCTAGAATTAGAGAATTTTGTATTGAGCTGGGATGTGATGATGAGAGGTCCATCGTGTTTACGGGCCATAGAATGGAGGGAATGTGGTCTCGTATATGTATGGCACAACCAAAGAGGGGGGTGAAATGGGTTTTCTAAAAATAAAAAAAAAAATTCACCTTTTAAAACAAAACTCAGAATTCTATTTGCAGCAGAAAAGTAATGAACTTGTGAAAATAAGTTATTAATTAGAACTATCTCATAATGTTCTATTCAGAGAAAATAGAAAGACTTTGCAAAGTGCAGCTATCAAATAGAACTGCTTCATAATGTCTTATTTAATATCAAAACTGCTTTATGATGGAAAGCTATTGTGATTAGAACTTCCTCATAAAGTTTAGAAAAACATGAAAGACTGTGTGAGAGACAGTTATCGAAATCTGACTTGCTTCACAAAGCTTTAATCAAGTTTAGAAAACTAATTAGAAACCCAAATAGTGAAATATACTGAAAATGGAAGAATAATTTAGAACTTGGTATATTCACTTAGCAGAAGTCTAGAATTCTAATGTTTAGAAAAGATAAAGCATATTTCAGATTAGAACATTAAAAACATAAACAACTTTAGCATTTCTAATATATAACTGAAGTGTAAAAATAGTATCAAGCAAGTCTTCAGAAAGTAAAAAGATTTAGCACAGTGATTTATAGTGGTTCGGCACTAACTCGACATCCACTCCCCAAGACTCATCTTGAAATCCTCAACTATGTTATCTCTTTTCAAGGGTAAGAGACAAACCAACAGTACAAGGCTATAGATCAACACCTAGATCTACCCTTTGTCCCACTAGATTTTTCAAAGGTTCTAGTTAACCTCAACCCTTTCTGTTTTTGGCAGAGTACAGAAACTCAGTTCAAGACATTAGAATCTCTCTCACGAAGAAGGTTGCTTGATAACTTATTTCACAATAGCTTCTCACCTAAGCTATTACATAAAAATTTTGTCAAATAGAAACCTGTCTACTAAAGATTACAGAATCTAAATAGACAGAAAGAAATGCAAGTATAAGCACAGGAAAAACAGTTTTAAGATTAGAAAATCATTTTAGAAATCAAAACTGTTTTTCAAGAGAAATTGTTATAAAATTTCTTTTTTCTTTTAAAGATAAAACATAAAGTATTAAGATGAAAAGAAATAAGAGGGTAGAGAGTAAGTTTTGAGAGATAAAAGATATGATCAATGGATGAATACTCTTAAAAAGAAAACTCTTTTCTCTATGTCTTTTAGGGACGAAAAACCTTTTTATAAAGAGGGATAAGAATCCCGTTTTTAGAAAGTGAATATCTCTTTTTCAAATCAGAATATTGACTTTCCTTATTTAGAAAATATCAAATCTTTGTTACCAAAACTTTTGAGTGAACATTCTATCTTTTTGGTAAGCAAATGAGAGACAATCTATCTTTCCTTTAAAAATAAAGATTTTCGAAAGTAAATATTTGAAAAATCTTTTTCGAAGGATTTATTTACCAAAAACGAAATAAGATATAATCTTCCTTCGTTTAGGTAAGAAAATAAAATCAAGATTTTGAATCTTCAAAAAATTTTGTTTCCAAAAATGAAGTGCATAATATCTTTATTCGATTTATTCTTATTACCAAAATTGCTAGAGACAAAGTCTCTTTAATTTAGGTAATTTAAATATTTCGAACCTTAAGAAAATTTGAAAAATTAAAGTAAACTTTTCCCAAAACAATTTTTATTAAAAAAATGTTAGAGACAAGCTCTCCTCCATTTTAGGTACGATAAACAAGGAACGAAAAAAGTTTTTGATCTTTAAAGAGATAGTTTCGAAAAATCCTTTTGATAAAGTGAGAGTAAATTGATTTTGTACTTATAATTGGATGTTCTCTCTATCCTACAATGAATCTAAAAATCTAACCACTAAGATCTTAAAATGTCTTCATAATCCTTGAATTTGTAGGACTTGCCTTGTTCATTTATTACTTTCCGTATATAATCTGCATAAAATATTATTAGCACAAATAATATAATTTAAATTTATTTGTTTTGTTTTAATCATCAAAATCTTGAGATTAATATTTGACTCTTGAGCCAACAATCTCCCCCTTTTTGATGATGACAAAACCAATAAATTTAACAAACATAAAACATGTGCTTCCCCTAAATTTTATGCATGAAAAGTATAAGTTCTAAGTATGTCATATGATCTATCATGAAGCAAGTTTAGAACCATTATTATGCTTCCCCTGAATAGGTGTAGTAAAAACATTTATGGGAACAAGGAATAATTCTTAGAAATTGATATTAGAACTAGCAAAATAGAAAAGACATTCTAAGTTCTAATAATCAGAGCATATGGTCAGAGCAATAAAAAAATAAATATTAATATTAGAAATAGAACAGAAATCTTAATTCCAACCTGTAGAGCAAACGTTAGAACAAGAATCTAAGTTCTAAAACTAACCATCAGTTAACCATGTAGCTCACAGAATAACACAAATTAGAAAATAATAAGCAATAAGATGTAAGAACTAAAGTTACCACATATTAGCAGAGTACTTAACCATCAAAATACCATGTGTTCTCCCCCTTTTTGTCATCATACAAGAGGGTTAGTATAGATTAGAGCAAAGAAAATAAACAAACAAGAAAAAAAAAATTAAACAGAATTTAGTCAGCGTAAAAAGATCTTCACAAGACATAGACAGGTACAAAATAAAATCAAACAGTTCTAAGCCTCTTAGAACTTTTAAGATTTTGAGCAGGAGCTGTTTCAATAGAACTTTCTTGACATTTAGAAGAAGGGTGCAGTGGAGGCTTTCTTCCATGACCTCTGTGTTTGCCAGCAGTATGCTTTACTTTCTTTGGCTTTTCTGAGGCAGGAGTGTAAGGAGTTCCCTTAACTTTCAGAGTAGCTAGCCTTCTCTCATTAATGTTTTTCATTCTTTCCAAGGATTCAATGATAGACTTCTTATGCTTAATCATAGCTTTACTTTGTTTTATCGCCTCATTGAGCTCCTTATTATGTTTCTCGATAAGCTCTTTTTCAATTTTGCCCAACATAGCTTCTCTACTCTTTTGCGCTGATAAAAACTCACATTCTTTTTCAGCCTTGACCTCAGTTGCCCTATCTTCTTCACTCAATTCCAGTTTCTCTGTTTCTGCATCAATAGCATCCTCTATCTCTATAGTCTCTTCTTAATCACAACTTTACTTTGTTTTATCGCCTCATTGACCTCCTTATTATGTTTCTCGAGAAGCTCTTTTTCAATTTTGCCCAACATAGCTTCTCTACTATTTTGAGCTGATAAAAACTCATATTCTTTTTCAGCCTTGACCTCAGTTGCCCTATCTTTGTAACACCCGCCGCCCGATCCCGAAAGACCCGACGGTGGATGCCACATTCGGTGCCGGAGGCACCGTCCTAACCTACATATAAATCAAACAATCATATTATGAATTAGAAGTGACTTAGTATTCACAAGTTTAGCAAGTAATAGTATTCTGTTTTGAAAATGATTTGGGAGAATCCTACAGAAAAACTGCAAGAGTTTCCCCTAAAAATAGAAGTTACCAAACATATGAATACAAAGCACTCCCAAATTCAAACTCCAAACCCCATCAAACTCCAATAACAACACAATAGCACTTCTATAATTTCATAATTCCATAGTTCCTCAATAACATTATAATATTCATCACTTCAATACATTCATTTAAATATATCAACTTCTAATATTCTAACCATTAAATAAGTCCAAGTTTATCTCCCAATATATATACACCAAAATAATTTACAATAACATGCTTAAGTTATAAATGAAATAATATAGTCTCCAAAAATGTAATACTTACACATGCCATAATTTTTAGTTACATAAAATACTAATCAACTACCAAAAGATCTCTTCAACTCTGATGCTACTCTTCAGGTCTTTAAGCAGCAAGCACCATCTCCAACCTGCGCGTGATAAAATCAACGCGCTGAGTATAAAACTCAGTGGTGCTCATAAAACACAACAAACCAATGTTGTGATGACAACATACTTAAAAACAATCATTTATATACATAAAATCATTAAATTTGAACATGCAGTACATATGCACACCAACACATCATGCTTTAGAAATTCATTTGATATCATAAATAAGTTGTGGTAAATTAAGAGTTATTAACATAATGTGATCTCATTTATTTCACTTCCTTAAAAAAAAATATTGTATAAGGGCTCACATACACTTAGGA
Organism: Jatropha curcas; assembly: GCF_041381405.1. NCBI lineage: Eukaryota > Viridiplantae > Streptophyta > Magnoliopsida > Malpighiales > Euphorbiaceae > Jatropha > Jatropha curcas. The sequence goes on along the minus strand of NC_143157.1, from coordinate 5,083,673 downwards.
GAAAAAGAAGCAGATAAGTTTTCATAGCTTATTCATAATGGCCTTAGGTCGCCAACCTTTTCATAACATATAGAGCGCGTCCGCCCTAACATAAGACACCCACGTGCCTAGCATATGATCATAGCTTCTTATCATAATGGCATCAAATGCCGAGCATGCTCATCATACATAATAAAATCAAATCATGCATCAAATTCACACCAAGTATATTAGAGCCCAAAAACATTTCTCATAAAATTCATTTTCTTTAGTCTTCTCATAATAAAAACTTAATTTAAACTTAAGTAATTCATAAAAATTCTCATACTTAAACAAAATGACTTAACATAGAAAATTTCCAGCATAAAAATAACATGGACCTTTGCTGTGTTTTTAAAACATAACCGGAGCTATGGGTATCCAAATTAAATGAAATTAGAGTCGTTAGAAAGCTAAGACAAAATCCTACAAATGTTATGAAGGGATCACAGCCCAGATCAATATGGAAGATAACAAAACAAAGCTAGGAACACAGACTGACAGACCAGACCTGATTCAGCAGAACCAAGTCCATTGTTTCTTGAATTCCTACTAAACCCCACACTCAAATTAAACCTATCCAGAACGAGAGAATTCTCAAGACACAGGGAAACAACTTTTATGAAGAACTCAGAACCTAATCTTGTCATTATAGTGGTCAAAATGGGCACTAAATTCAGTGATGCATGTGGCCCGACACAAACAGAGTCAGTTTGAGTGTTTCAGCCATAAGTTGAGTTATATATCTCCAAATTGGACACAAGAGGATGGGTTGGAAAGCTAAGAGATAGACCTACAACGTTTATGAAGGACTCAGACACAGATGGAAATTAGAAAGGATTGAAAAATGGTCCTCAATCTCACTCAAAATCACGTTTGTTCCAAATTCAGTTTACTTTAGCCATGAAAGGAACATGAACCACAAAGATACAAGGTAGCAATGTCTACCACAACATAAATACTCATCAAACATCATCCAAGAGCATGTAATGGCAACCAAAATTCAACAAACCAATCATTTCATACAAAATCTCAAAATATACACTTAATAGCATAAAGGCACAAAATCAAAATTTGAGTAAGGTAAGTGTGTTTATGAACACTAACCTTCAAAACAAGCTTTAACAAGCTTTAATCAAAGCTTCTCAAGCTTTGGTCTTGCCTTTATCCTTATTAGAAGGCTCTCCACCCTCTACATGGAAGAAACTCAAAATCAAACAAAGAAAACAAAGAAAAGAAGTAATTGGAGCATGATTAAGCATGTATATGCTAAAAGACAACTCTAAATCCAAAAATAATTCACTTATCATAAAATCACTTACTTGACCCAAGTAGGAAAATCACCAAATTCCTTGAAATTAGTCACCAAAGATTACTTCTCTAGCTTCACTCTCTAAGATTTATGCCTTAAATCAAGTTGGATGGGTGTTTACTAAGTAGGAATTGAAGAAAATGAAGAAGAAGAAGAAGAAGAAGAAGAAGAAGAAGGAGAAGAAGGAAACGTGTATGGAGAAGAAGAAGGCAAAAGTTGGTGCTCAATAATTGATAGTTGCTTTATTAAAGCAACTAAGGGGGTATTTTGGTCTTTTCTCCAAATTGGAGGGTATTTTGGTCTTCTCTCCAAATATTCTCCAATTAAATTCCTTCAAAATATTATTTATCTCCACAAAAGTCTCTAATTTATTCCATAAAAAATAATTGCTCAAATTTCCTTACTTAATATAACACCATAATTCACTATTCACTAAGTATCTAAATTCTCCAAAAATATTCCTTACTTTCTACCCGTAAAAACCATGCATACATGCTCCAAAAATGTTAAATAAAATATAAAACATAAATAGTAATTTTTCGGACCAAAAATAATACCAACTTCCGGACCGGTGGTACTATTCACAGACCGGTAAACTACTATTAAAACATAGGAAAAAAAAATGGGGCGTTACAATCTTCTTCACTCAATTCCAGTTTCTCTGTTTCTGCATCAATAGCATCCTCTATCTCTATAGTCTCTTCTTTTTCAACCTCTTCAGAGTCCTTTTTCTCTTCAGTCTTAACTTTCACTTTTTCTTCTTCCTCCTCTATTTCCTTTTCAAATTCTATCTTAATTTCAACTTCCGTCTCCTTTTCTTCCTCTGTCTCTTCCTTTTCTTTGCCTTCTAGTTTCTCTTCCTTTTCTTTCTTTTCTACATCTTCCAACTTAGCTTTTCCTTTTTCTTCTCTTTTCTTCTTTTTCTCAGCTTCTTCTCCTTTTTCTTTCTTTTCTGTTTCTTCTTTTTCCTTTTCTTCATCTCCTTCTTTATCTTTCATTTTCAAAGACCCACTGTCTAGCTTTGAAACATTATAACCATCACTTTCATTCAATTTAACTTTCAGAAATTCAAACACAGGTGTAAGCACCATGCCATAAGGTAGTTTCTTAGGGTTATTCTGCATTTTATCAAAGATGGTGTGACAAAGGTTGAAGGGTTTCTTCTCAACTATGTGCCACATAATGCACATCTCAACTTGATTCACATAAGTAAGTGAAGCACTCTTTGGATAAATATAGTGCACAATCAGTTTGTACAACCACTTCATACTATCCATTAAGTTCGAGCATTCAATAACACCCTGTTTATCTGTAGAACCTTTCTTAACAATTTTCTTAACAAATTCTTCCTTTTTATATCCGCTAACTTTAGAAATATCTTTGATTTTCGTTACCCTAGACCCAGTGTTTGGCAAATTAAAAATCTTGCTCAAGTCAGCATAAGAGAATGCTTTGATTTCTCCCTCAAGTTTTACAGAAAGAGATTCTGACCCACTAACCTTAAGAGAACCATAAAATTCTTTAACCATATTCTCATAACATAGTCTGTTTAGTGACAGAAAATCCATCCATCCTTGGAACTCAAAGAGTTCCCTAAAGTTGAACTCATCATTCCCGAAAAATTTCCAGTCTATGACGTAAGAACGCATGAGAGGATATGGGGAAAGAATAGATTTAGTTTTGTCACGAGACCCAATGACCTGTTTCTTTGATGTTACAGTCTCTGCTTTTTCTTTCTTCAATTCCTCAACATATTTCTTTTGTTTCGACTCCTTCTGTTCATACTTCTTTGATAATCTTTTGAGAAGTTGAAGTTCTTGTTCTGTTACGGGGTCTGAGGAAGAAGAGGTAGAACTCGATTTGGCCATTGTTAGGGTTTTGAAGCAAAGAGCAATTTAGGGTTTCATTGCAAGAAGGCAAGAGAGAAGATAGAGCAGTTAATAGAGAGACAAGAACAATTAAGTTGAGAAATAAACTTTAGGAAAGAAGGAAACATTTAAAAAAAATTAATAAGATAAAATAAAATGAAAATAAAAGAAAGTTTTAGGGAAAATTCAAATTGACACAGAGAATTTAAAAAATAATACTGCCAAAACTTAAATAAAATAAAGACACAAAACACAGTAAAACAAACACACAAAAGAAAACAAATTGACTATTTTTGAATTTTGTCCAAAGTTAGATTCTGATAATGACATTAGAAAGTCATATCAGAACAATATGCATTTCTTTTTAGACAAAAGCGTTTTTCATAGACACACAGAATAAATTATTAGAACATAGCATGGATTATATCTTTCAATCTCAAATATAGAAAGCAGTTTAGAACATACTTACAAAGTTCTAAAGTTAAGAGTTTAGAACTAACATACCGAGCTCTCTTCTAATTAAGCAAAATTGGCTTTCATGTAATGGTTTAGTAAAGATATCCGCCAAGTGCTTTTCTGTTGGAATGAACTCAATCACTATGTCACCTTTTTATACATGATCACATATGAAGTGATGTCTGAGTTCTATGTGCTTGGTTCAGGAATGCTGGACTGGATTTTTAGATAAATTGATGGCGCTTATGTTGTCACATTTCATTGGTACTGTCTCTAATTTCAGACCATAATCTGCCAGTTGTTGCTTGATCCGTAGAACTTGTGCAACATAACTTCTAGCAGCAATATATTCTACTTCCGCAGTAGAAAGAGCAACAGATGTTTGTTTCTTGCTGAACCATGATACAAGGGCGCTACCTAGAAACTGGCAGGTTCCATATGTACTTTTTCTATCTATTCTGCTTCCTGCAAAATCAGAATCACTATACCCAACAAGATCAAATGTATCGCCTTTAGAATACCACAGACCCAGATTAGAAGTTCCACAAAGATATCTTAGAATTCTTTTTACAGCAATTAAATGAGATTCTTTGGGACACAATTGAAATCTAGCATATAAACAAACACTAAAGTGTATGTCAGGTCTGCTTGCCGTTAGATATAGTAAAAAACCAATCATACTTCTAAACAATTTAATATCCACATCCTTACCTTTTTAATCTTTTTCTAATTTTAAGGATGGACTCATTGGTGTACTACATACCTTGGCATTTTCATTTTGAACCGTTTCAACAATTCTCTAGTATATTTTTCTTGATTTATGAAAATTCCATTTTCACATTGTTTGATTTGAAGTCCAAGGAAGAAGTTTAATTCTCCCATCATACTCATTTCGAACTCACCCTGCATAATCTTAGAAAATTCCATACAAAGAAGATCATTGTAGAGCCAAAGATTATGTCATCAACATAAATTTGTGCAACTAGAATATCATGTGCTTTATTTTTGATAAATAGTGTTGTATCAACCTTTCCTCTTGAAAAACCATTTTCTAATAAAAACTTACTTAATCTTTCATACTAAGCTCTATGAGCTTGCTTCAAACCATAAAGAGCTTAAGTAAGTTCGTAAACATGATTAGGTTTATCATAGATTTCAAAACCAGGAGGTTGCTCTACATACACTTCTTCATTTAGAAAACCGTTTAGAAAAGCATTTTTTACATCCGTTTGATAAAGCATGAAGTTTTTAAAAAATGCAAATTCACAAAGCATTCTAATGGCCTCAAGTCTAGCAACCAGGGCAAAGGTCTCATCAAAATTGATGCCTTCCTCTTGGTTGTACCCTTGAGCCACTAACCTTGCTTTATTTCTCACAATATTACCTTGTTCATCAAGCTTTTCTCTAAACACCCATTTTGTTCCAATAACAGAATGGTTTTTAGGTCTAGAAACAAGTTTCCAAACTTGGTTTATCTCAAATTGATTTAGCTCTTCTTGCATAGCAAGAATCCAACTTTCATCATTTTGAGCATCTGCTAAATTTTTAGGTTCTAATTGAGAAACGAAAGCAACATTACCAAAATATCTCTTATATTGGGCCCTAGTCATCATCTTTTCTGAGGGATTATCCATAATGTCTTCTTGGGATGATACTTATGAAATCGCCATTCTTTTGGTAATTGAGAATCTTCATTCTCTGTTTCTGGCATTTGACTTTCAACTGTGTTCCGATCTTCATGTTCAACTTCTGGTTCAGCCTGATTACTAATAATCTGCTCATTTTTTGGCGGTTCTAGTTGTTCTGATTGTTCATTTTGCTTTTCTTAATTAGAATCTATAACATCATCATTTTCTAAAATTCTAGAGGTAGAATCAGATTCATCAAACACAACATAAATAGATTCTTCCACAACTAGAGTCTTTTTATTAAACACCTTGTACACTTTACTATTACTAGAATATCCTAGAAAAATTTTGTCATAAGATTTAGCATCAAATTTAGCAAGATGATTTTTCTTGTTATCTAGAATAAAGCATTTAGACCCAAAAATGTGAAAATAACCAATATTTGGTTTTCTACCTTTGTATAGCTCATATGGAGTCCTTTTAAGTTTAGATCTTACCAAAGCCTTGTTTAGAATATAACAGGCAGTATTAACGGCTTCTGCCCAAAAATACTTTGATAGTTTAGAATCACTCAGCATGGTTCTGGCCATTTATTGAAATGTTCTATTCTTGCGCTCCACAACTCCATTTTGTTGAGGTGTTCTAGGTGCTGAGAAGTTCTGGAAGATTCCTGACTCGTTGCAAAAAGCATCGAATTTCTGATTTTCAAATTCTCCTCCATGATCACTTCTAATTGCAGAGATGTTGTATCCTTTCTCATTTTGTATTCTCTTGCAAAAATGAATAAACATGTCATATGACTCATCCTTATTTCTAAGGAAGACTGTCCAGGTGAATCTAGAGTAATCATCTACAATAACAAATGCATAGAATTTTCCTCTAAGACTAGAAGGAGTAATAGGTCCGAATAAATCAAGGTGTAGCAATTCTAAAGGTCTAGGAGTAGAAACCATACCCTTGGATTTGAAGGATGTTCTGGTTTGTTTGCCCATTTGACAAGCATCACAAATGTGATCTTTTTCAAATTTCAACTTTCGCAAACCTCGAACCAAATCTTTCTTAGACAGTTTAGAAATAAGGTGCATGCTTGCATGTCCAAGTCTTCTATGCCATAACCAACTAAAATTATCAACAGAAACTAAACATACATCCTGATTATGCATATTAGAGAGATCTACTAGGTATATATTCTCAAACATTTTTCCAACAAATAAAGTTTTGTTATCATGCATGTTCTAAACTTCACAATAAGAGGGTTCAAAGATCACTCTTCTATTTTTATAACAAATCTGACTAACACTTAGCAAGTTATAATGTAATCCTTCTACTAAGCATACATCTTCTATTGAAGGATTAGAACCTACCACACTAATACCAACGATTTTACCTTTTGCTTTGTCTCCAAAGCTTACTGTACCTCCCTTTTTCTTTTCTAATTTGTTGAACTTCTTTCTATCACCAGACATATGCCTAGAGCAAGCGCTGTCCATATACCACATTTTTGTTATCAGCTCACTCCTTAGGCACACCTGAAAAGATCAAGCAGATTTAGGTACCCAACTCATATTGGGTCCTAGAGGGTTAGTGGTAACAAGTGCATTTAGCTTACTATGATTTTTTTTTCTTGAGACTATGATGTTCTAAAGTCACAATATTAGAAATAGCATTTTTCTTATTAGAAACATGATTCAGTTTAGAAATGCCATCATAGCTAGAACTTGTCTTTTCTTTAGAAAATGATTATGAAATTGATTTTAGAATTCTAATCTCAGTTTTTAAAAATTCATTTTCAGAAGTCAAAATTTTACATTTTTCTTCAAGACGTTTCAGATTTTTAGAAAATCTATTATTGCAATCTTTAAGATCTTTGATCTCTATTATAAGATCTTTGCATGTAACTTCTTGATAAAAAGCATCTCTTAAATGATTAGATTCAGTTTTTAATTTTCTGAAATCTTTCTTTAGAAATTTATGCTTTCTAATAAGCTTTTCAAATTCATTACAAAGGTTATTGTAAGTATCTAGAAGATCATTTTCTGATTCAGGTTCAGAAATACTTACATTGCTTTCTTCACGCTTTTGAATCGTTGCATTTGTTTCATTGATTTCAACTTTCTGTGTTGAAGTCAGAGTGCTGATTTCCTTAGAGTCAGAATTGATAGTAGCCATCAAACAAATATTGGCAGTTTCTTCTTGTTGACGCGTGTTTTTATGCCCCCACCTAACCCGATGAGGATACAAAGATGCGGAATAAGGAATCAGGGTCAACCGAAAGTCTTTAAACCAAGAATCGATTTAAACCAATTCAAGGAAGTCTGACTTGCGCTAGGGTTGCGTCACGCAGCTATAAGTTGCGTGACGGCACTAATAGTTGCGTGACGCAACTCTAACCAGGATGACATCACCTTGAAAAGCCCACATAACGATTTTGCTTTTTGTGTAGATACGTGGCAACGGTCCAAAAAGTGAGCTGCGTCACGCAGCTCTCGGGTCCGTCACGCAACTGTTAGTTGCGTGACGTAGCTATGTTCTGTTGCCCTACCCATATAAATACTGCATTTTTATTTTTCAAACGGGACTTTTTGAGAAAAATGGAGAGCAATTTTTGAGAGAACACAGAAAACATTTGCTGCTAGGTTTTCTACAAGAACTCCTTTGAGTTATCTTGAAGAAAAACGAGCTTTAAAGATTAACTAGGTTGAAAAACAAAATCACAAAAAAAGAGAAAAAGAGAGAAAAGAGAAGAAAAAGAGGTTTTTTGGTTAAAACTTTGTAAAAAGGCCTTCTGGGATCTCAAAACTTTATTCTTAAGACATTCAAATCGTGTGCAATCCTCAAATCTGAGGGTTAGGTAATCATCTAAACTCTTCTTGATATTTTCTTAGTCGTTAATTTATTAAATATCTATTTTTTTGATATTTGGGTAGTTTGATATTGGTTAAGTAGTATTCTGCCTATTATTGGACATTTCTGGGGTATATTAAACAAGTTTTGATAAAAAGAAAACGTAAAAAAGGTAGTTTGAAAGGTAGTTACGGACCAGAGCAGTTGCGTCACGCAGCTACAAGCTACGTGACGGAACTGTTCATGTCCAAAAGAGGTTGACATTTCCTTGACTAGCTGCGTGACGAAACTGTGCGTGTTTATAATTTTTGTCTCGTTTTTATTTTCTTATTTAATATTACAATTTAAATAAGTGATTGATGAATCTGAGAATTTTGCCAAAGTCACGAACAGCTGCGTCACGCAACTAGGAGTTCCGTCACGCAACTAGGAGTTCCGTCACGCAACTAGGAGTTCCGTCACGCAACTAGAAGTTCCGTCACGCAACTGTTCTTCTATAGAACAGCTGCGTGATGCGACTGTTCTAGAGTTCCAAAATAATTTCATTTTTTATTCAATTTCGTGTAATTAAATAAAGGTTCCTGTCACGACCCATTTCCATGGACCGGACCGGCACTAGGACCTGGGTGGGCTTAAGGCCCCCGAAGCCCGTAGTAAGCCTAACTTATTTAAATTCCACATTCTATTCATAATTATGGATTCAGGCCCATTAACTTATTATACATATGCATCCAAAATATAGTTCATATATTAAATCTGGACTTTCATTATGCATTTACAGCCCAACTGGAATACAATTGCGGAACTCTACCTTTACATTTACATATTTATTTCTATTATTAACAGTCTTCTATGATAAGTGTTTCAACTCCATAGGGCTTTCCTTTCTTTCTATTACCTGGAAAAAAAATAGTAGGCAGGGGTGAGCGCCAAACTCAATGAGTAGGGTTAGATAACCCTCTCACCCCACACAATCACACAGATGCTAAAAGATTTTTTTTTTATCTGGTCACCGATTAATTATATGATCATGCAGTTTGTCATACAAATGGCAATACAACAGCAATCACAAGTATTATCACCTTCATATAATCATATCACGTGGAAATTAGTCAGTGGAGTCACCGAAACCCGATGAGCCGTCCTCCCACATGGCTCATCCACTCACATGTGCACCAGGGAGCCAATCCCCCATTCTAGCTGACCGGTATAATCCTCACACTGCCGGTCCTCTGATTATTTTTCCAGTCTCACTCTCTTTATATATATATATATATATATACCAACAGGAGGCAACCCGGTGGTCTCCATCCAATCTCGATCATCAAGTGCTCACAATAGGAGGCCACCCTTGCGGGCTACAATCAAATCTGGATTATCAGGTGCCAACAACAAGAAGCCATCCTGTGGTTTTCCAGAACATACAGATCAGAACAGTAGGTACACACGGGGGCGCCAATCTCCCATTTACCCAGCTAACAGAAATCAAAATCAGGATCCATATAACAGAATCAGAATCAGGATCCATATAACAGAATCAGTCTCACAAACCCATCGTGACCCACTTCATCCCAATTCCACACAAATAAGGCACAGCAATATCACATCACAAGTAATTAGGCAATATTTAATATCAACAAATAGTGCAGCACAATATGGCCATAATGCATGATAACATTTAGCCGTGAATGCATGAATGCAGGCGGATAATGCGAATTATCTAACACTACTCACTATTTTTGTTGTCCTTGAAAGGACTGCCTTTCTTATTGAGCGCTTCCAGCCTTTGTCTTCACAATCCGAAACTTTATAAGTATCTATATAATAAGAAAATTCTACATAAGAATTCTAATTTGGGAAATGCAGTTTACATTCATTTATTTGTTTTCGTTACTCGTCGGTTCACTAACTTATCAAACTAAACAGTATGTCTATAGTGCATCTTTATTTGATTTATTTCTTCTAATTTATTCATTAAGTAAAACGTCTAATTATTCGGTAATTAATATTTTATGATAATACTAATCAAAATATTAATATGATTAATAATAATAATAAGATTGATCGTATAATATTCATAACGTTAATAACTTTAGTCGGTATTTAATTTACTGAACTATATATAAATTCGTTCCTCTTGTTTATTTATTTATTTGTTTATTTATCACTCTCATAATCTTATTCTATATTTTTAATTTCTATGAATAATTTAATCTCTATAAGTAATTTAATTTATAAAATAAAAATTTATTTTCTACCGATTTTTCCGCAGTATCTCCCCTAAAAATTGGATTATCCACCTATTAAAATATCAACATTATATCAATTAATTCCAAACCACACAGCCCATCCATCGGACAATCAATTCAATCAACAAATCTCATCCTCTACATTTTCCGTACCAATATAAATTTATAAATTTTCTTTAATTCCATATATTTTTCAATTAATTTAGTTTAATACCGTATTAAATTTTAACTAAATATTTTTTAATAAATTAATAAATCAACACTAATTACTTTTAATTTAACTAATCAATAGATCAATATTAAAATTAAATTAAATTAATTAATCAAAATTGCTAAATTAAATTAAATAATCAAGATTACTAAAATTAATTTAATCAACTAAAATTACTAAGTTAAATTATACCCAAAATTACTAAAATAAATTCTGAGAGTTAGCGAAAATTGATTTATACCCCAAATATAATTTTTTGTTGTCGGATTTTGCTAGATCGGGGATTTACGCGTGCCGGATCGGAGCTACGCGTGCTGGAAGTGCAAGCAAATGGCTGGATACAACTGGCAGTGGCAGAGAGAGGTGGAGGCGGCGCGATGAGGCTGACAGACCCGTCCTTGGTGGTCGGAGGCGTGCTGGAGCGACGGCAGGGCGATGGCGCGACAGATCCGTTGAGGCGCGACAATCGAGTGCTCGCCTGGACGAAAACAGAGAGGAGCGGTACTGGCGGAGGCACTGCGGCGGCGAGCTGTGGCGAGAAGTATCGGTGGCGTGCGATGGCTCCGCTCGACTGGTGGTGGCGCGCTCTGCTGCAGTTGTCTCTCGCCAAGAATGCAAAAACGCAGAAGAGAAGGAAAAGGTGTGAATACCCAAATTTTGAGGCTCAAAGAGCCAGTTTTTCCGGACTGCAAACAGTCCGGCCGGACCGGAAGCCATTCGGAAAGTTCACCGGAAATATGCCAATATGGTACTTGAAATGTCCGGAAAATTATGGGGATCACAGAACTGGTCCCGGAATATTTTTTGGAGGTCCAGAACTCCCGAAAAAGCTCCCAGAGTGTTAAAGTAGCAAAACCACCAGGCACGGCGGTCCAGCCGCTGGCTTCCGGTGGCCCGAGCCGCCGAGCACCGGTGGCCCAGCCGTCGGCCACCGGCGGTCCGAACCGCCTAGCCCCGGCGGTCCAGCCGCCGGCCACCAGCGGCCCCGCCGCCGGACGCCAGCGGCCCGAGCCGCCGAGCCCCGGCGGCCCAACCGCCGGATATCGGCGGCCAAGCCACTGAGCCACCGGCGGCCCGGCCGCCTGAGCCCGGCGGCCCGAGCCGCCGATCATAGGCGGCCTAGCCGCTGAGTCCCGGCGGCCTGAGTCCGGCGGTCCGAGCCGCCGATCATCGGCGGCTCAGCGGCCGAGCCACGGCGGCCCGGCCGCCGAAACATTTTTTTTATTATAAATAGTGGCCCCAGGCCTTCTGTTTTCGACACTCAGTCTGTGTTGACGGACGCTCTTTCTCCCCTACGCTCTTTGCGATTCTTTACTGCTTTCTTGCATTTTAATTTAGTTTTATCACTTTCTTACTTTGTTAAGTGGTCACTAAAATTAAATTAATTAAAATTCCCTTAACGAGGAGCTTAACCTGGAGTTAAGAAGCGGTCGACGATTAAATCAGGTACGTAAGTTAAACTCTGCCTATTTAATTTTAGCACTTCATGCATGCTTCTTTTCTACTCCTAATAATTCTACAATTGCATAAAAGCATTCACGTCAATCATTAGGCAAATAAACTGCCTCAAATAAATAAGTTTAGGCTAAACGCCCGGTTAATCAATAATCGTGGTGTTAAGTTTAAATCCGACAATATTGGCTAAAAAGCCTAGTTAACCAATAACTATGGTGAAATTGCCTTCATTTCGAAGAAATTCGGCTTAGGTCCAATTAATCAATAATTGTGGCCAAATAGCCTTCATTAAACACGTTTTTTCTTGGCAATCAAATTGCCTACATTGCAATTCAGTTGATCACTTTCGGCAAACAAATTGCCTATAAGTAAGGTTAACCACTTTTAGCGACAAATCGCTCAAATCAAAACTTTGGCAAAACGCCTTAAATTAATCAATCTTTTGGCTAAAAGCCTTAAAATCAACTCATTTTGGCTAAAAGCCTTAAATCAATCAATTTTGGCGACAAATCGCCCAATTAATCAATTTTTGGCAAATAAATTGTCTAAATCAATTCATTTTGGCTAAAAGCCTTCAAATAATCAATTTAGGCGACAATCGCCTAAATCACATCAATTTTTGGCAATAATTGCCTAAATCAAACTTTTTGGCTAAAAGCCTTAAATCAACTTTTGGCAACAAATGCCTAAAAATCAATCAATTTTTTGGCAAAATGCCTAAACAAAATGCACAAAGCATACACACACTCATGCATTAAGCATACCCATTCAAAGCCCTTTTAAAAAGGCCCATCGAACTACGTGGACTTTGATCTTCCATTCAAATGGAAGTACGTAGGCACGTTTGGGATTTAACCCCGAGCGGCAAGTCAAAATCACTTAAACATTTCATTGGTCCAATTACATTAATCACCCTGCAAAGCATTCATTCTTTGGTTAGTTCATTAACATGACATGGTCTCGGGATCCACCTCGGGTTCGCAAACCAGGCCTTAGACATTGGGATAATTAATCTAGTAATTAGGTTAATTAAAATTGGAGTCAACTTAGGGTTTTTCCTAGTTTACCCGAAAATAATTAAACAAGGTGGCGACTCACACATTCACGTGCATTTCTGCCCTTAGTCACATGCATTTCTGCCCTTAGTCACATGCATTCATATGCCTATGTTTTGGGGTAGGGGTTCACAGTTTGGCAGCTCCGCTGGGGACAGCAGATATGTAATCTTTTTGCATAAAAGTGGACTACAATTGTTGAATAAACTAACCTGCCCTTCTTTAGGGCATTACTTTACTATGCTTTGTTTTACAGGGTACCTTGACATAAATCGAGTGTTCTTTCTTTAAGAATACTCAATGAGAGGAAACGTGAACTTAAGTGACAAATTTGATTAAGACATTTAAATTTGTTGATCTATTTGCACGATTGAGAATCTTTTTCTCCATTGCATAAAAAAATGAATTTCAAATGAATTTCTTCTCTCTCTGTTCAAACTTCTGAGTCTGGATAGCAAGTAGCGCTGATCGGCAGGTCTCATTGATTATGTCGACGGACAGCCAAAGCGTCCTCCCTGTTACCGCAAACCACCCCTAATCCTTTTAGGGGTGGCCCATGGGTATGCGTACCGTTGGACCCACGCGAAACTCTTTGTTTCACATGTGGTTAGGTATATCCATACTCAAGGTTCAAGGGTCCCTTATAAGTCGATTCTCTATTTGAGTCATAGCCTATAGAACCTACCCTTTAGGGCCGTATGCACCCAATGATGTGAACCATACCACTAAACAGATTATGACGTGTTGTTATGCGCATTCACGACATATCATGAACATGGGGGAAAACACAGAAAGAGAGCAGAAAACACTCTTTTACTTCTCAGTCATGCACAGTTGGATAAAAGAGTCGGTCTACCTCACATCAGTTACTTGATACACCAACCACTCCACCTAATCCAGCTACCCTCATCCTTACAGGTGCCTACAATCCAAGTGCCAGACACGCCTACAGTACTATCACCAGCTTCACCAGCTTCACCAGCTACACCTGCTTCACCTACAACTCCAACGACTCTACCTGCACCAATGGCATCACTTGCTGATATCCAAACCCTCATTGAACAACTAGAGGCTAGAATGGAGGCCAGAATGGAGGCCAGAATGAATAAGGCACTAGTTGCCCAGAGGACCGCCCTGATAGCTGAATTGGGCAATGGGAATGGAAATGGAAATGGGGCTTCTGCCGGGGGAAGTGGACCTGCTGCCTCCAACCATGGTCCTGCTGCCGAACCTACAAACCCTGCCCTAAACCTGGATGATATGCCCTCTAAAACTGCTTCTGAGCTGGAAGCTCAAAGAATGAGAGAGAAGTTAGAACTCCTGGAAAGATCCATCACTGCTCTCAAAACCCACAAGGAGGTGGTGGACATGGACTCTTTGTCCTTGTTCCCCGAGGTGAGACTGCCAACCAAGTTCAAGATGCCTAACATGGACAAATTCGATGGAACCACTTGTCCTAAAACTCACTTGAAGATGTATGTGGGTGCCCTTAACCCATTTGGACTGAGCAGCGAGCTCCTTGCTCAATTGTTCCAACAATCTCTCACCGGTGCTGCTTTGAGGTGGTTTGTCAGCTTAGACCGATCCAAAATGAAAACCTGGGAAGACATCTGCAATGCATTTAATTCCCAATACCGCTATAACATGGAGGTGGATGTCACTCGAAGAGAACTAGAAACCACCAAACAGAAAAATAATGAGCCCTTTTCCTCGTTCCTTACGAGGTGGAGAGCCAAGGCCGCCCAGATGATTAACCGGCCCTCTGAGCAAGAGCAGGTAGACATAATAATCAAGAACCTACAACCTGTCTACCAACAGCAGTTGCGGACCCAGTATCTACCAACGTTCCAGTCGCTCATTGCCACTGCTACGAAGGTAGAAGATTTGATTCAAATGGGGCAACTGAAAGAAGACTCAGGAACCTCAAAGTATAAGAAACCTAGCCAAGCAAGCAAGGTCCACGAAGTGGCTAGCATCACCCCCACGAATCCTTTACGTGTGGGAAACATGAGGAATAATAATCAATCATCCAGAAGAACCTATACTGAGCTCGGGATGCCAATCCTAGTGGTATTCCGAGAAGCCGTCAAGGCTAATTACATAAAGCCTTTGGAAGCAAGGCCACCACCAAATCCATTACCAAGGAATTACAGGGCTGATGAATACTGTGAGTATCATCAGGGGCATGGGCACAAGACTGAAGCGTGTTGGACGCTTAAGAACCGCATCCAGGACCTGGTGGATAACGGTTCAATTATCCCGAGGAGTAAGCCAAGCGTTAGTACCAACCCCTTACCAAATCACGGGATAAATGCTATCATGGCTGACCAAGAACTGATCGATCCTTTCGAACTGTTCCTAGAGAGTGGATAACGGTTCAATTATCCCGAGGAGTAAGCCAAGCTTTAGTACCAACCCCTTACCAAATCACGGGATAAATGCTATCATGGCTGACCAGGAACTGATCGATCCTTTCGAACTGTTCCTAGAGATGAATAATATCTGTGTCCTGGATCTGAATGACTTAACCGAGGAACTTGATGCTATAACCAGGAGTGGGAGACAATATGAGCCACTAGTCTTGGATAAAATCCAAAACAAGCCTTACCAGAAGGCAGAGGAGCTAAAGGAAGACCCGGTACTGGCACAGTTAAAAAAGACACAAGCAAGGGTGTCAATCTGGGAGCTTTTGGCATCATCCTTTCCTCATCGCCAAGCTCTTTGCAAGGCCTTGAGTCAACTTCAGACATCGGTGGAAGTTAGCCCAGAAGTGCTAGTGTCCACCCTCACCCAATCATCTAAAATGCAAAGCATCGGGTTCTCTGACGATGACTTGCCTAAAGAGGGAGGCAGCCATAACAATGCTCTGTATGTCACTGTTCAGACTCGAAATAAAACGGTACCCATGGTTCTCATTGATAATGGCTCAGCGTTGAATGTCTGCCCACTGAGAGTAGCCAGCTGTCTAGGGTTGGAAGAAATGGACTTAGCCCCTTCAGACCAGATAGTGAAGGCCTACGACAGCACCCGGAGGGAAGTGTTGGGGGTTGCCACGCTGAAGCTAACAGTTGGGCCAGCTGTGATGGAAGTCCCGTTCCAGGTGATTGATGTACCGACTAGCTTCAACCTGTTTCTGGGCCGACCGTGGATACATCACACTAAGGCAGTACCCTTATCTCTGCACCAAAAGGTCAAGTTTCCCTATGAAGACAAAGTTATCACCATACAAGGGGATGACTACAGTCAGCTCAAAAGGCCAAAGGGCCAGCGTCTCTTCGAGGTCAACCCTGAAACTGCCAATTTACCCCTTTCTAGATTTCAATACGACACTGTGCAGTTTATAGAGGGAAAGACTGCAAGCTCTCGAATTCTCTTTGATTTTGGGACAGTGCAAATAAATTGCATAGTGCCTCTAATGTTGAAAATGTCCTACCTACCAGGAATGATTATGGCAAGGTCCGGGAAGAAGTATCCTGCACTGCAAGCTTGGGAATGTCCAGTGAATGAAGGGACCTATGGGTTGGGTTATGAGCCCACTGATGAGGACCGTGCTGAGAGGACCCGAAGAGGAAGGAAAGAGAATGTACAGATGCGGCCTTACCTATTGACTCTGAACGGCTACTTCTGCAAACCGGGAGAAGCAGTTCCTTACTGTGGCTTCCGAGAACCCTTTTGCTGCCCAACCGCTAGGAAGATGCTGCCTGGGTTAGAGATATTCTCAGATGTCTGGGGCAACAAGCCCGAAACCATTACTGAACTGGATGCGAAAGACTTCATGCAGCCTAGCCTCTTTGACGAAGTTGCGGTTATCACAGGAAATGACGGGAATTGAGACCTGCTGGATCTGATCAAGCCGAATGAAGGACCTCTCACCAACTGGTACACCGAGGAGGAGCGCGCTGTTGATAAACCCCCTCCCGAGTCAAACCTAGTACCTAAGTCGGTAGTCAAGTCCTGTATTGAGTCTGAGTCTGACCTCGAGTCTGAAACCGAGTCAGAGCCCAGTTCCAGTTCTGAGTCGTCTGCGTCGGATCTAGAAGATCCAGATTTCAAATTTGATGTATTCTTTGAAGACGATTCCATCATAATTAATAAAGGCTTGCAAATTCTTAATTACCCTGCGTGTCTATCTTTCCAAGCATTTCCAAGCAAAAATAATCAAATAAATGAAATAAAAAATGAAAAGGAAAAAATAATAGTTGGCAAAGAAGAAAACGAACATACATACATTGCATCTGATTGCATGAACAGGGAACAGGTTAGTGAATGTTTGAAGAAATTTGTTGATTGCTTCATGTGGAAAGCAAGTGACATCACTGGAATTGACCCAGCAATAGTGGTGCACAAGATTCCAGTATATCCAGAGGCTAAGCCAGTGAAACAGAAGCTAAGAATTCTGAAAACAGAATGGTCCTTGAAGATCAAGGAGGAAGTTGCCAAGCAGCTGGAAAACAAGTTCATAGAACCTATTGCCTACCCGACGTGGTTAGCGAACATCGTGCCGGTGCCAAAGAAGGATGGAAAAGTGCGAATGTGTGTGGATTACCGGGATTTGAATAAAGCATGTCCGAAGGACGACTTTCCCCTACCGCATATTGACTTGCTAGTGGACCGAATGGCTGGACACGAGATGGTCTCCTTGACTGATTTTGCTGTCGGTTATAATCAAATAATGATGCATGGGCCAGACAAAGAGAAAACGGCGTTCATCACAGAATGGGGAACTTACTGCTACAGGGTCATGCCTTTTGGGCTCAAAAATGCCGGGGCAACTTATCAAAGAATGGCAACGACCATCTTCCATGACATGATTCACCAAGAAGTAGAAGTATACGTTGACGATATGGTTGTTAAATCGAAAACAGCCGAAGAACATACAACAGCACTTGAGAAGTTCTTCCTTAGACTTCGAAAGTACAATTTAAAGCTCAATCCGGCAAAATGCCTGTTTGGAGCTACATCCGGAGTGTTTCTGGGGCATATGGTCAGTCGGAAGGGCATAGAGATTGACCCTTCGAAAGCCAAGGCCATTCTGGAAATGCCAGCACCGAGAACGGAAAATGATGTCCGGGGTTTCCTGGGAAGGCTACAGTACATCAGCGGGTTCATCAATCAATTGGCCGATACTTGTGGTCCGATCTTCAAATTACTCAGGAAAGGAGTAGCGGTTAAATGGAATGAGGATTGTCAGAAAGCTTTCGACCAAGTCAAGCAATATCTGCTATCCCCGCCGGTGTTACAGCCACCAAGGCTAAGAAAGCCTTTGTTATTATACCTATCGGTGACAGAAGAAGCGATGGGTGCGATGCTAGCTCAGCAAGCTGAAGATACGAAGGTAGAAAACGCCGTGTATTACCTTAGCAAGAGGATGCTGGAATATGAGCTAAAATACAATAAGATAGAGAAGCTGTGCCTGGCTCTAGTTTGGGCCTGTACAAAGCTGCAGCACTACCTCTCGTCTTATACTACGTATGTGATTTCTGAATCGAACCCCTTGAAATTCCTTATGGAGAGGCCGGTTCTTGACTGTAAAATGGCTAAGTGGGTGTCGGTGCTCGCAGCCTATGACTTAAAATTTGTACAACGGAAGGCAGTGAAAGGCGGAGCCTTGGCTGATCAATTAGCAGAATTGCCGGTCGAAGACCAAATGCCGGAAGTAGAATTTCCTGATGAAGATTTGTTGAGCGTGGAAAGTGAGGTCTGGGAGATGTACTTCGATGGAGCTTCAAACTACCATGGGAATGGGGTTGGAGTCGTATTCAAAACTCCTTGTGGATAATACGTCCCAATCGCAGTCAAACTAGATTTCGACTGCACCAACAATGAAGCCGAGTATGAAGCTTGCATCAAGGGGTTGGAAGCGGCCCTAGAAAAAGAAATAAAAATCCTTAGGGTTTTCGGAGATTCCAACCTAATAGTCTCTCAAGCTCTAAGGAAATGGAAAATTAAGGAAGAGCGGTTGGTTCCTTACCTACAACGTTTGGACGAATTAGCTCAGCAGTTTGAGGAATTATCCTTTCACTACTTGCCGCGAGCCAAAAATCAGTTTGCCGATGCGCTGGCTACTTTAGCTTCCATGGTTAATGTAGAGGGAGACCAGGTCATTCGCCCTCTGACAGTCAGGCTACAGAAGCAACCAGCACATGTCATGCATCTAGTCGATGACAAGCCGTGGTTTTGGGATATACAGAACTATCTTCAGAATGGAGCCTACCCGGACGGGTCCAAAAAGGCTGATCAACGAACATTGAGACAGTTAGCATCTGGATATTTCCTTACCGGTGGAATTCTGTATAAGAAAAGTTGGAATGGCCTGCACCTAAGGTGCGTTGATGAAGGAGAAGCTCAAGCCATTATGGATTCCTTACATAATGGGGAGTCTGGTCCACACATGCACGGGATAGCCTTGGCTCGAAAAATCATGAACCTGGGTTATTACTGGTCAACCATGAATGCAGATTGCGTGAGGCACGCGCAGAAGTGCCACGAATGTCAGATTTTTGCTAAGCTGCAAAGGCGGCCTCCGGTCAGCTTGAATCCCATTACTTCACCATGGCCCTTTGCAACTTGGGGTATAGACATAGTCGGAAAGATCCATCCAAAGGCCTCCAATGGCCATCAATTCATCCTGGTTGCTGTTGACTATTTCACTAAGTGGATTGAGGCAGCCTCCTATTCGGTCTTGAATGCCAAGAAGGCAGCACAGTTCGTCCGTACCAACATCCTTTGTCGGTATGGAACACCATTCGAGATCATTACTGATAATGGGTCCCACTTTCAAAGTGAATTTTTGGACCTACTGAAGCAAAAGAAGGTCCAGCATCATAAGTCTTCACCCTACCGTCCCCAAACAAATGGGGCAGTAGAAGCTGCAAATAAGGCTATAAAGGTCATTTTGCAGAAGACAGTTCAGAAGCATAGAGCTTGGCACGAACAATTACCAAATGCCTTATGGGGATACAGGACTTCAATCAGAACGCCTACTGGGGCAACCCCGTACTCCCTAGTGTATGGAATGGAAGCAGTGTTGCCTATTGAGCTGGAAGTTCAGTCGACAAGGGTTATCCGGGAAAGCCAGATCAGCGAAGCAGATTGGGCTGAGAATTATCATTTGCAGCTTTTCGGTATGGATGAAAAACGATTGCGAGCAATCCACCAAACTCAAGTCTATCAAAGAAGAATGGCAAGACATTTTAACAAGAAGGTCAAAGACCGGAAATTGGAAGAAGGTTGTTTGGTTCTGAAGGAAATTAGACAGCCAGTCATAGATCCACGGGGGAAGTTCCGTCCTCATTGGGCTGGACCCTATGTGTTGAAGAAGATCTTGTCAGGCGGAGCCGTTATTTTGACTGATTTGGATGGCTTGGAATTCACTAATCCATGTAATTTAGATCAGTTAAAAAGATATTTTGTGTAAATTGTAATCATTTGCATAATGTAAAACGAACTACATTAGACTTGATTCTCTTTGGAAAAAAGAAATTATATATCGGAGATATGTAGGCAGCCCTCTTTGGGCGCGGTCTAAACATTGATAAAAAAATAATTTCATAATTCATGTCTTCTTTGCCAAACCAAAAAGAGGTAACAAAAAAAAAAAAAACAAGAAAAAAAAAAAGAAAACCCGTTAAGTCGAAAACCCGAAAAGGGCGGCTTAGGCAAAAATGGGTAGCTCGCTAAGCTGAAAACCCAAAAGGGCGGCTTAGGCAAAAGTTAGAGCTTAAGTGAATGAAGTTGGAAAATGCTTGGAAAGCTTAAAAGACAAAATGACACTCATAATTCAAGCAAGCAGTTCAAATCAAGCAGAAAGCAAAAAAACAAAAAAAAGTCCAATAAGTAATAAGGTCTAAGCCAAAATCTCAAATAAAAGCCAAAAAGGCAGAACTACATCCAAAATCCAAAGCCAAAAAAAAAAAAAAAACAATAAAGTCCAAAAGCCTGGAGAAGTCTAGGTGTCCCGTCTCCTCCGTGGAGCAACATCTTCTGAGTCACCCTTAGCTGTTAAACTATGATCCACCTCACCTGTCTTAGGAGCCAGCACAATCTCCTCACCAGTCCCAATCTCATCAGCCTGAACCCAACCCTCGAGTGCACTCAGCAGTGCGGTCCTCCTTGGTCTCTCAATTGGCCAGACAGTGGCAATGAACCAGGTCGATACTCAGGAGAAGTCTGAATACTGGCAGGATTAGGCAAGGGCCTAACCATATGGTGATCTCTAACCCAAGCCCTAAGGACGGCTCGGGTAACACCCGGGGTAATGGCTGAATCAGCAGGAAAGTCATCCGTAATCGGAACAGTCTGATCTACCCCCATCTGTCTCAAGACGCGCGAAGCACAGTACCAAGTACAATGTGTAAGACCTAGAAGGTAAAACCGGGTGTGATGAGAGCTAGCCTGGATAAAGCGGTTGATGTTGTACCAGGGGATGAACCACAATATCTCATTTGGGCCTAACTCAATCAACCATGAAGCCCATGCATCAGTAGTGGGATGCGAGATTAAGATCCTCCGCATGCGATACTGAGATGGGTTATAAGGAAGGGAAGTAGGAGCAGCAACCACTTGTAGGTGATCCTTCAACCAAACCTGAATAATGGATCCTTTATATTACGAGGGAATGGTTTAAAAAGAAAGGAAAAATGAGAAAAGATAATAAGGAGAAATACCTGGAGAATAATGGGAGAAACTGTCCAGTCATCAAACCCCAAAGCAGCCCTGTCAAGGCTCCTGATGGTTTCTGCCAGCACAATGTCGCCAATACAACCCATATCCTCCATTTGTAGAACCATGGGGCAAAGACGCAAATCCCCAAAGCCTGGGTCCCGGTTAAATATAAAGCCAGCCAATAAACAGAAAACCAAGGCCCGCATCCTCAGCCTCATCCGGTTTGGGTCATCTGGGCAAGCCTCTGAGAATTCGTCAATCAGAGGCAGCAGAATTGCTTTTTGGTCATCAACAATCATAGCCCTAGCCTGGGGTCGGTTGAACTGAAACAGGGTCTCAAATGACCTAACATACCCAATTTTTACCTCATGCTTGACCAAAGGGGCATTGGGGTCACACCCTATAATGGCACAAAACTCCTCAAAGAGAGGGCACATTTCCTCCATCATCGCCCCAAACCGGAAAACATGGGCCTCAGGATCCCAAAGTCTAATACAGGCCCTTAAGAAAATCCAGTCAATTACTACACCCCTAAGAGTAATAACGGGGGAGAGACCATACCTCTCCAAGTTGATCTTTTCAACTTTGGAGAGACTCCTAGTCCAGCTGTGCATAATATGGTTGTAGAAGGGATTCATTGTCGTTTTAGTTATTCTTTTTTATTTCTTGTTATTATTTATTGTGTTCTAAAAAAAAAAAGGAAAAATAAAATAAAATAAAAATACTGTAATAATAAAAAATAAAAGAAAAAAAAAAGAAGAAAAGAAGAGGAAGAAAAAAGACTAACCAGATTCTGGATGGCTTGAAAAATAGGAGTGAAAAAAAAAAGAGAAAAACGCTTTAAATAGAGGAAGGGCGCGCCCGCAGGCGGCCCGGCTCGGCGGCCCAGCCGCCCGAGTTCGGCAGCCCGGCCGCCGGAGCCGGCGGCTCAGTTCGGCGGCCCAGCCGCCCGAGTCCGGCGGCCCAACCGCTCGAGCCGGCGGAAAAAAAAAAAAAGGGGGGGGTATATATATATATATATATATTAAAGTATATATATATATATATATAGGGAGAGAAAGAGAAATGTTTTTTTTTGATAAAGCAAATTTTTTCCATGCATACATATTTTTTCTTGTACTAATCAAGTGCAGGTACAAACAAAGTTCAAAGTTCAGCACAACAGATACAGCCAAGAGTCGGTGCACAAAATACAGCAAAAGGAAAACGAAGGAAAGCAAGAAAATCTATCAACGACGGGGCCTCCTCCCCCTCTGATCTTCGAAGGCTATCTGGGTCCAGGCCGCAGCTAGTTCCTGCTGCATCCCGAGAAACAGCTCCATCATCTGGTTGACTAGCCCGACAGGAACCTGAAAAATCATACAAAAAAATATATACAAGTTAATATCTCCTAGGAATCATTTTCTTTTGAGAAATGTGTCAGGATTTACCTCGGTGATGTCCTCGGAAGGAAGAACTGTGTAATCCACACCCTCCAAGGATACCTCTCGAAAAACTGGAGGACTGTTAGGGACGAAGTAGGAAATGCTATATGGAAGACGTAGGCTGGCCAGGTCTGGATGAAGCGGCCCGGTAGCTTCCAAAATAGCTCGGGGAGCCCTGGAGGGACCCGCCGCCCGGCTAGGCCCGGCCGGCGAAGGCCTCCTCTCAACCGGGGTGGAAGAAGTCGGGTCTGCCATAGGCCTCCTCCTTAGAGTCCTAGTCGAGGGACCCGAAGCCTGGGAGGAACGGGTACCGAGTGGCTGAGAAGGAGCCGACCTCGGGATATTATCCAGCCGAGATCCAATAGGCGGCATCAGAGAAATTGCGCAGAACTCATCATAATCTCCTTCCATGATGAACTCCAAGTGAGAAATACCTTCAGTATGAGCAGCAGTGAGCTTCATTTGTTTGCCCGCCCGCATATCCTCAGGGGGGGAAAGGGACAGAGCGACAGCCTCTTAACTGAACATCCACTCTCTCACCCAAATAATATCGCCGTATGACGGGGTGTGACAAGACCACTCTCCGCTGAGACAGGGCATCTGACTGTTGAAAGGCGGGATCAGCCTGAATCCAGCTTTGTAAACGGGCAGGCATCAGCCCCACATCGGCCTATAAAAGGAGTAAATATGTTAATAAATCTTTTTTTTAACATATCCAAAAATACTAAGCATGTACCTGCCCCGGAGCGCAAGTATCGAAAAAGGCTCTCAGCTCCTTCAGCGACTTATTGCGCCGGACGGGATGAAGGTTCGATTTGTACCATCTCCAAACCGAGGGCGCCAGCTCTGGTCTAGGGTTAGTCTGAAGTAACTCTGGGCGAGTGTAAGGAAAGTACTCGAATGCCCAAGTCTGAAAAAAAAAAGAGAAGAAGAATAAGTGAGATAGGAGAAGCAAGCTAAACAGAAAAATACAGAAATGGAGAATGTTCTTTACATTACCTCCCAGAAATAGAAAGTCCCGCTAAGCTTGCCATGGCCTCGGCTCAGGTCACACATATCATCATACATGCGACTTAGGATAGCACCGGCCCAGTCATACTCCTTTAAAAGAGCCAAATTTTCCAAGCTCCTCAAGATAGAAGGATTAAACTTCTCCTTCCTGTTGGACCAAAAGGTCGAAGCAAACAACAACAACAAAGTGAACCTGGCCACCTGGGTAGCAGTCAACTCTCCCCGCCCGTAGCTGGCATAGATGCTAGGGGCCTGGAGAGATAACCAGAGTTTGGAAACGCTCAAAGCAGGGGTAGCAGAACCTGGTTCGACCAGCCGAGGCAGGTCTATCCCAATCAGCTCCACCATTCGGTCAGAGGAGATATCAATCCTCCAATCATCATATAGCTCAATCGGCCGAGTCCCGAAAGGGATCCCGGATATCATAGAAAAGTCTGCAGGGGTCATTGTCAGCTCGCCCCAAGAGAAATGGAAAGTATTAGTGGTATCCCACCACCTTTCGGCCAAGGCACACAATAACTCCTTGTAGTTACTCCGTGCCATGTCGAAGTGTCTCAGATAGCCCAAGTAAGATGGTCGGATGATCGCGCCAATCGGACAGTTGGGATCAAATAGTTCGAGTGGAATCCCAGCCACAGAACTCTCACCCACATCCAATTTGATGCGGCAATCCTGAAAAGTGAAATCAACCTAAGAGTTACCTCTCGGTTCCTTACTAAGGGGAAACATCTTAGTTCTATCCTAGCATGCATAATAATTAAGCACAGGAAATGTTCTCAATTCTGGCCTAAGGCCCAGAAACCACAATTTTGGCCTAAGGCCCAAATAATAGATAATTTGCACGCATAAGAATGAAAGGGAACTCACCTGGGCGTAGATTCCGTTCCTGGAGGCGTGAGTATCTGCGTCTGCCATGAGGTCGACCTCGTCGAGGGTAATCCCTAGAGACTCGAGGAAGTCCTCATCGCTGCTATAGCTTGGAAGAGCCATGGAAGAAGGTGGCCTTGTAGCTTTGAGAGTTGAGAGGATTTGAGAGAGTTTTGGTATGTGGGAAGTTTAGAATGAGTAAAATGAGTGATTCTTAAGCTATTTATAAGCAAATAGCCAAAAGGCGGGTCTTTTGGACGCGTCAAATTTTCGCCTCCAAAATTTGTGTTTCGGACAACCACCGACTCCCATAAATCATTTTTTTTATGGTCGCCGGTGGGGTGCAACTGTGAATACCCAAATTTTGAGGCTCAAAGAGCCAGTTTTTTCGGACTGCAAACAGTCCGGCCGGACTGGAAGCCATTCGGAAAGTTCACCGGAAATATGCCAATATGGTACTTGAAATGTCCGAAAAATTATGGGGATCACAGAACTGGTCCCGGAATATTTTTTGGAGGTCCAGAACTCCCGAAAAAGCTCCCGGAGTGTTAAAGTAGCAAAACCACCAGGCATGGCGGTCCAGCCGCTGGCTTCCGGTGGCCCGAGCCGCCGAGCACCGGCGGTCCGAACCGCCTAGCCCCGGCGGTCCAGTCGCGGGCCACCAGCGGCCCAGCCACCGGACGCCAGCGGCCCGAGCCGTCGAGCCCCGGCAGCCCAACCGCCGGCTATCGGCGGCCAAGCCGCCAAGCCACCGGCGGCCCGAGCCGCCGATCACAGGCGGCCCGGCCGCCTGAGTCCGGCGGCCCGAGCCGCCGATCACAGGCGGCCCCACCGCTGAGTCCCGGCGGCCCAGCCGTCGATCACCGGCGGCCCAGCCGCCGAGCTACGGCGGCTCAGCCGCCAGCCACCGGCGGCCCGGCCGCCTGAGTCCGGCGGTCCGAGCCGCCGAGCCCAGGCTGCCCGGCCATCGAAACAGTTTTTTTTATTATAAATAGTGGCCCCAGGCCTTCTGTTTTCGACACTCAGTCTGTGTTGACGGACGCTCTTTCTCCCCTATGCTCTTTGCGATTCTTTACTGCTTTCTTGCATTTTAATTTAGTTTTAGTTTTATTTTATTATTGTGATACTTGGTCACCTAAAATTAAATTAATTAAAATTCCCTTAACGAGGAGCTTAACCTGGAGTTAAGAAGTGGCCGTTGATTAAATCAGGTACGTAAACTAAGTTCTGCCTATTTAATTTTAGCACTTCATGCATGCTTCTCTTCTACTCCTAATAACTCTACAATTGCATAAATGCATTTCATGTCATAAACGGCCTCAATTAAATAAAATTAGGCTAAATGCCCGGTTAATCAATAATCGTGGTATTAAAGTCTAGATCGACAGTATTGGCTTAAAATACCTAGTTAATTAATAGCTATGGTATGATTGCCTTTATTTCGAACAGTCTGGCTTAAGTCCAATTAATCAATAATTGTGGCTAAAAAGCCTTAATCAATCACGTTTTGGCAATAAATTGCCTACAATTAAATCAACCACATTTTGGCAATAAATTGCCCACGGTTCAATCAATTTTTGGCAAACAAATTGCCTATAAATTAGATTAACCACTTTTTAGCGACAAATCGCTTAAATTGCAATTTTTGGCTAAAAGCCTTCAAATACCAATTTTGGCACAAATGCCTTAATCACTTTGGCGACAAATCGCCTAATCAATTTTTGGCAAACTAATTGCCTAAATCCATCTTTTTGGCTAAAAGCCATAAATCAATCAATTTTTGGCAGTAATAAGCCCAAACATCAATCTTGGCGACAATCGCCCAATCATCACCTTTTGGCAATCAAATTGCCTAAATCACTCTTTTTGGCTAAAAGCCATTAAAATCAACATTTTTGGCATCAAATGCCTAATAAAATCAATCAATTCTTTGGCAAAATGCCTAAACAAAAATGCACAAAGCATACATACACTCATGCATTAAGCATACCCATTCAAAGCCCTTCAAAGAAGGCCTATCGAACTACGTTGACTTTGATCTTCCATTCAAACGGAAGTACGTAGGCACGTTCGGGATTTCACCCCGGATGGCAAGTCGAAATCACTCAAACATTTCATTAATCCATCATTCACCTTGCAAAGCATTCATTCATCGGTTAGTTCATCAGCATGACATAGTCTCGGGATCCATCTCGGGTTCGTAGATTGTGCCTTAATCATTGGGATATTTAATCTAGTAACTAGGTTAATTAAAAATGGAGTCACTTAGGGTTTTTTCCTAGTTTGCCCTAAAATAATTAAACAAGGTGGCGACTCACACACATCACGTGCATTTCTTCCCTAGTCACATGCATTTATTATGCTTTGATATTTTGGGGTTGGGGTTCACAGTTTGGCGACTCTGCTGGGGAGTTATGCAATCTTTTTGCATAAGAGGACTACGATTGCTGTGTAAACTAACCGGCCCTTCTTTAGGGTATTATTTTACTATGCTTTGTTTTGCAGGGTACCCCAACAAAAAAAAATTTAAGTATTCTTTCTTTAAGAATGCTTAATAAGGAAAATTTGGACCTAATTGAACTTTGCTTTAAGTCATTTAAATTTGTTTATTTATTTGCACGATTGAGAATCTTTTTCTCCATTGCATAAAAAATGAATTTCAAATGAATTTCTTCTCTCTCTGTTCAAACTTCTGAGTCTGGATAGCAAGTAGCGCTGATCGGTAGGTCTCTTTGATTATGTCGACGGACAGCCAAAGCGTCCTCCCTGTTACCGCAAACCATCCCTAATCCTTTTGGGAGTGGCCCATGAGTATGCGTACCGTTGGACCTACGCGAAACTCCTTGTTTCACATGTGGTTAGGTATATCCATACTCAAGGTTCAAGGGTCCCTTAATAAGCCAATTCTCTATTTGTGTCATAGCCTATAGAACCTATCCTTTAGGACTGTATGCACCCAATGATGTGAATCATACCATAAATGAATTATGTTGTGATGTTGTGCGCATTCACGCATTCATCCCATACTTCACAAAAAAAAACATTCCATTTCAAAGCTAAAAAATCACATTTTGGTCCCTGAGACCTGAAAAATTACATTTTGGTCCCTGAGACCTGGAAAATTCACATTTTGGCCCCTAAGGCCCAAAAATTCACATTTTGGCCCCAGAGGCCCCGAAAATTCCCATTTTGGCCCCTTAGGCCCAAAAGTTCACATTTTGGCCCCAAAGGCCCAAAAGTTCACATCTTGGCCCCAAAGGCCCAAAAATTTCCAATTTGGCCCCAAAGGCCCAAAAATTTCCAATTTGGCCCCAAAGGCCCAAAAGTTCCCAATTTGGCCACAAAGGCCCAAGAATTCCCAATACGGCCCCAAAGGTCCCGAAAATTCACATCTTGGCCCCTAAGGCCCTAAAGTTCCTATTTTGGCCCCTAAGGCCCTAAAATTCACATTTTGGCCCTTAAGGCCCAGAAGTTCACATTCTTGGCCACAGAGGCCCAAAAATTCCCAATTTGGCCTAAGGCCCAAAAATTCACATTTTGGCCCCTAAGGCCCAAATTTTTTTTTTTTTTTTTTTGAGAACTTAGGGCCTTTCGAAAAGTCGAGGTGTCCAGCCCTAAGCACTCCACCTTACATATCACACCCCATTGGGTCCTATCCTAGGTGTCCTGGCATACCAACACTACCCTACCTCACACTATCTCACATACCATATGGAAACACCTTATATAGGATAGTCTAATCATTTTGACTATGTCCTTTCACAGGTACCCGTCCAAAGACCACCTGTACCCGAAATACTAACTGAGCTCTTACCCACAAGTCCAACAACCCCAACTGCACCAATGGCATCACTGTCTGACATTCAAAGCCTTATGGAACAACTGCAGGCCAGGATGGAGGCCAGAATGAATGAGGCCTTAGCTGCACAGAGGACTGCCCTATTAGCTGAACTAGGTGGTAGTAATGGAAATGGGGCTTCCGCTGGGGGAAGTGGACCTGCTGCTTCCAATCAGGGACCCGGTGCTGCACCAACGTCCTCAAACCCTGCCCTGGATGACATGCCCGCTAGAACTGCTTCTGAGCTGGAAGCTCAGAAAATGAGAGAGAAGCTGGAATTGTTGGAAACGTCTATTACTGCCCTTAAGACACACAAGGAAGTGGTGGACATGGACTCCTTGACCTTGTTCCCTAAGCAAGACTGCCCACGAAGTTCAAAATGCCCAACATGGACAAGTTTGATGGAACCACTTGTCCCAAAACGCACCTGAAAATGTATGTGGGTGCCCTCAACCCGTTTGGCCTGAACAGCGAGCTCCTTGCTCAGTTGTTTCAACAATCTTTGACTGGTGCTGCATTAAGATGGTTTGTTAGCCTGGATCGGTCTAAGATGAAGACCTGGGAGGACATCTGCAATGCATTTAATTCCCAATATCACTATAATATGGAGGTGGATGTTGTGAACCCCTTCCCCAAATGTCATAGGCATGTGATGCATATGATGAATGAGAAGAAATGCACGTGAGTGTGTGAGTCGCCACCTTGTTTAATTATTTTAGGGTAAACTAGGAAAAAACCCTAAGTGACTCCATTTTTAATTAACCTAGTTACTAGATTAATTATCCCAATGATTAAGGCACAATCTACGAACCCGAGATGGATCCCGAGACTATGTCATGCTGATAAACTAACCGATGAATGAATGCTTTGCAAGGTAAATGATGGATTAATGAAATGTTTGAGTGATTTTGACTTGCCACCCGGGGTGAAATCCCGAACGTGCCTACGTACTTCCGTTTGAATGGAAGATCAAAGTCAACGTAGTTCGATAGGCCTCTTTTAGAGGGCTTTGAATGATATGCTTAATGCATGGGTGTGTGTATGCTTAGTGCATGATATTGTATGCTTTGTGCATGAGTGTATGTGTGCTTTGTGCATTTCGTGTGTATGCTTTGTGCACAAGTGTGTATGCTTTGTGCATGATTGTGTGTATGCTTTGTGCATGATTTTGTGTATGCTTTGTGCATAAGTGTGTATGCTTTGTGCATGAGTGTGTGTATGCTTTGTGCATGAGTGTGTGTATGCTTTGTGCATTTTGTTTAGGCATTTCGCCAAAGATTGATTGATTTTTAGGCATGTTGCCAAAAATGTTGATTTTAATGGCTTTTAGCCATTATGATTTGATTTAGGCAATTGTTGCCAAAATGTGCGATTTAAGCGATTGTCGCCAAAATGGTTGATTTTAAGGCCTTTGGCCAAAAAGTGTTGATTTAAGCAATTCGTTTGCTAAAATGTGTAATTTAGGCGATTGTCGCCAAAATGGTTGATTTTAGGGCCTTTGGCCGAAAATTGGTTCATTTTAAGGCATTTTGCCAAAAATGTCGATCTTATGGCTTTGAGCCGAAAATGGTTGATTTTAAAGGCATTTTGCCAAAAATGTCGATTTTACGCGATTTGTCGCCAAAATGGTTCAATTCTACGACTTTTAGTCGAAAAAAAGATTGATTTTAAGGCGTTTCGCCAAAATGGTTCGGTTTTACGACTTTTAGCCGAAAAAGGTTGATTTGTAGACATTTTGCCAAAAAAATGTTGATTTAGGCTTTTAGTCACAATTATTGATTAATTGGACTTAAGCCGGATTTGTTCGAAATAAGGCAGTTGAACCGTAGTTATTAATTAACTAGGCTCTTTTAGCCAATATTGTCGGATTTAAACTTTAATACCACGATTATCGATTAACCGGACATTTAAGCTTAATCAAATTAATTAAGGCAGTTCATTTATCTAAATGATGACGTGAATGCATTTATGCAATTGTAGAAATTATTAGGAGTAGAAGAGAAGCATGCATGAAGTGCTAAAATTAAATAGGCAGAGTTTCGTTTACATACCTGATTTAATCGACGACCGCTTCTTAACTCCAGATTAAGCTCCTCGCTTAGGAAATATTAATTAATTTTTAATTTTATTTAATTTTAGTGGTCAAATATCACAATAAAAATGCAATAAAAATTAAATTAAAATGCAAAAAGCGGTAAAGAAAACGCAAGGAGCGTGAGAGGGAGAAGGATTCGTCCGTCAAAACAGACAAGGCGTCAAAATTGGATTGAAAATGGCCTATTTATAGGCCATTTTCGGGTCCCGGGCGGCAGGTGC